>NC_085028.1:18347630-18365730 GCF_963692335.1 Osmerus eperlanus
TGTGTGTGTGTGTGTGTGTGTGTGTAATGAACAGTAATGAAGCCCTCTTCAACGCCAGCGACCCGCTCTATTTACACAGAGGAGACTCCCCAAGCAATGCCCACACACCCTCACACTCACACACACTCACACACCCACACCCACACTCTCACACACACACTCTCACTCTCACACACCCACACTCTCACACACCCACATACTCTCACACACACACACACTCACACACACACACCCTCACACACCCACACTCTCACACACTCTCACACACTCTCACACACACACTCTCACACACACACTCTCACACACACACTCTCACACACACACACACACACACACCCTCACACTCACACACACTCACTCTCACACACACACTCTCACACACCCACACTCTCACACACCCACACTCTCACACACCCACACTCTCACACACCCACACACTCTCACACACACACACTCTCACACACACACACTCTCACACACACACACTCACACCCACACTCTCACACACACGCTCTCACACACACGCTCACACACACACACTCACACATATAAACAACCATAATCACACACTCACACAAAAACATGCACACACACGTTATTGGGCATACCACACCCCAATAATAAGAATAAAACACCCAAACACAACCCAACAAAGATCATTCACACACACACAGGTTCACACACATGCACAGGTGCACACACACACAGGTGCACACACACAGGTTCACACACACACAGGTACACACACACACAGGTGCACACACACACAGGTGCACACACACAGGTGCACACACACACTGCATGCAGGCAGTGTCCACAGCAACATCCACAACTGAACACACAGTAGCAGAGCAAATTTACACTACTTCCAAAACACACACTCACACGCATACACACACACCACCCCCACTAAATAGTGGCACAGATATTAGGCAGGAACACACACACACACACACAAAAACACACACTCACAGCAGATAATCATCCAGCTCATTGTGTAGCAGTAGAGGCTTAGAGTCTGTCAGATGATCAATGTTTGATTTTCAAATTATGAGAAAGAGATAGAGAAAAAGAGGGAGAGAGAGATAGGGGAGAGAGGGAGGGGGGAGATAAAGAGAGAGTGAAAGAGGGAGGGAGGGAGGGAGGGAGGGAGAGAGAGAGAGAGAGAGAGAGAGAGAGAGAGAGAGAGAGAGAGAGAGAGAGAGAGAGAGAGAGAGAGAGAGAGAGAGAGAAAGAGAGGGAGGGAGAGCGGTGAGAGAGGGATGGGGAGAGGGAGAGAAAGAGGAGGGGGGGAGAGGAACACTGAAGGCTATCAAATCCATCGATCCAAAATACACACACACTTTGAGATGTGCTAGCAGGGAGAGGAGAGGAAGAGAGAATGTGTGTGTGTACTGTATCAATTCATCTGGTTGTTTTCCTCCTTCATATTAAACACCTCAGAAGACAGCCTCCATACCTAACAGCAGCTCAACACACACACACCAGCAATATCAGCAGCTCAACACCCCCCCCCCCCCCCCACAGACACACAAACACACACACACACCCTGCCTGACAAAAACAAAAAGGAAATGAATCTCTTGAAATGTGCTTCCTTCAATAAAGGTTCAACAGGAGTAGATTAAGTTCCGTGTTCATATTCCGACCCTGTCTTCTCTGCTAGGAGCCTCAATCAGCCATTGTCATGTTAACTCATGTTCATCACTAGTCATTTACAGACCGTTTATTTCTACAAAGACCACTCTCTCTTCACTCCTTTTGTAGTTCCCGACAAACACAAACATTTTCCTTGTTCTCTGGCTCTGCTCACACACACACACACACACAGACAGAAAACCTGAGGCACCTCTGTCTGAGTGAACATCAATTAAACATTTTCCTTCCTTTCCCCCAAAGCCATTACAACTGCTGACACAAGTCATTACTGGTGAAGAATTGTAGCTTGGCTAATATCATTTAGGATCATCTGTCACTTAAGACTGAGTAACGGCTCCTGATCCCAGACCAGCCCTGTTACAGACTGACTGTAAGCCTGCTGGTAGACTGGGGTAAGACCTGATCCCAGACCAGCCCTGTTACAGACTGACTGTAAGCCCGCTGGTAGACTGGGGTAAGACCTGATCCCAGACCAGCCCTGTTACAGACTGACTGTAAGCCCGCTGGTAGACTGGGGTAAGACCTGATAAGACACAGATAAGCATGCACGCACACTTCCCAAAAACTACAATCTAAAAATAGACTAACATCTAAAAAAAACTACAGTCTCACTTTTCAAAAAACTACAATGTGTAGTATTTTTGCAGAAACTACAAAGGCCCTTAGAGACTGCATCTCACTGGCATCTGACATAGGTTACAGGTTCAAATACCCCCAACCCAAGACCCAATCACAAAACAGATATTAAGGGAGAGAGAGGGAGAGAGTTAGGGTGGAAATAGGGAGGGGGAGAGAGGGAGGGTAAAGAGAGGGAGGGTAAAGAGAGAGAGAGAGAGAGAGAGAGAGGGGGGGGGGGGGAGAGGGAGGGGGAGAGAGGGAGAGAGAGAGAGAGAGAGAGAGGGAGAGGGGGGGAGAGGGAGGGGGAGAGAGAGGGAGAGAGGGAGAGAGGGAGAGAGGGAGAGAGGGAGGGGGAGAGGAAGAGAGGGAGGGGGAGAGAGAGAGAGGGAGAGAGGGAGGGAGAGAGGGAGAGAGGGAGGGAGAGAGGGAGGGAGAGAGGGAGAGAGGGAGGGGGAGAGAGAGAGAGAGGGAGAGAGGGAGGGGGAGAGGGAGAGAGGGAGAGGGAGGGAGAGAGAGAGGGAAGCATCTGCAGCAGTCGACACAACAGGCGTTCAAAAGCATTCCAGCAGTTACAGAGAACAATGACAAACACACACACACACAACAAGGGGAACAAAACAGCAGCATACAAGAGCGCTCCCCTCCCCCTGTCTCCCTCACACACCCTCACACACACAGAGGAGTGAGGGTCTACAGCTCCCCTCCCCCTGTCTCCCTCACACACCCTCACACACACAGAGGAGTGAGGGTCTACAGCTCCCCTCCCCCTGTCTCCCTCACACACCCTCACACACACAGAGGAGTGAGGGTCTACAGCTCCCCTCCCCCTGTCTCCCTCACACACACAGAGGAGTGAGGGTCTTCAGCTCCCCTCCCCCTGTCTCCCTCACACACCCTCACACACACAGAGGAGTGAGGGTCTTCAGCTCTGGCATTTGGCAGGACCAGCCGCTCCACAGCCCTCTGAGCCCCTAACCCTGAAGATGAAGGAGAGGGAGGGAGGAGGAGAGGGAGGGTGGAGGAGAGGGAGGAGGAGAGGGAGGGTGGAGAGGGAGGGTGGAGGAGAGGGAGGGTGGAGGAGAGGGAGGAGGAGAGGGAGGAAGGAGAGGGAGGGTGGAGGAGAGGGAGGAAAAGAGGGAGGAGAGGGAGGAGGAGAGGGAGGGTGGAGAGGGAGGGTGGAGGAGAGGGAGGGTGGAGGAGAGGGAGGAGGAGAGGGAGGAAGGAGAAGAGGGAGGAGGAGGGAGGAGAGGGAGGAGAGGGAGGGGGAGGATGGAGGAGAGGGAGGGAGGGTGGAGGAGAGGGAGGGAGGAGGAGAGGGAGGAGGAGAGAGAGGGTGGAGTAGAGAGAGGGTGGAGGAGAGGGTGGGTGGGTGGAGGACAGGGAGGAGGAGAGGGAGGGTGGAGGAGAGGGAGGGAGGAAGAGAGGGAGGAGGACAGAGAGGGTGGAGGAGAGGAAGGAAGGAGGAGAGGGAGGAGAGGGAGGAGGATAGGGAGGGAGGGTGGAGGAGAGGGAGGATGGAGGAGAGGGAGGAGAGGGAGGATGGAGGAGAGGGAGGGTGGGTGGAGGAGAGGGAGGAGGAGAGGGAGGGTGGAGGAGAGGGAGGGTGGAGGAGAGGGAGGGTGGAGGAGAGGGAGGGTGGGTGGAGGAGAGGGAGGAGGAGAGGGAGGGTGGGTGGAGGAGAGGGAGGGTGGAGGAGAGGGAGGGTGGAGGAGAGGGAGAAGGAGGGAGGAGAGGGAGGACGTGGAGCAGGGGTCACCCTTCTTCAGCCTGTGAATATAGGACGCTATGGGACTGCCCCCCCTCTCCCCCTCCCCCTCCTGAGGTCAGTACTAACATGCAGGCCGCTCTGCACAGTCTGAGGCAGAGGTCTCACACACACACACCAGCATTACCGCTGGGCTCGGCTGGCTCTCCTCACCGTCTGTAATGGTACAGAAGCAGGTGGAGGAGGCATGGGGGACCTCGGTAACGGGCCGGCAGAGCAGGCAGCACACCGCTGCTTGGCCCGCTGCCGACGGCTGTCGCTCTGCTCTACCGGAGGTGACACATGAGAGTCGCGGAGTCATATCAATAATCACAACCGGAGGCCAGAGAGATAAACACACGTCGTACTATCGTCGGTACGTTACAGAGACAGACAGACAGACAGACAGACAGACAGACAGACAGACAGACAGAAAAACACTTGCAAACAGCCTTTTTAGTGACCCTCATAATTGAGATAAAATGCGCTCAATTTCCCTACTGAAATTAAAACCGTTTTTTCTCTCTCGAAATAACAGATAATTAATGGATAATTACATCTCCGCCCCACGGTTCTGCTGATGGCTAAACAAAACCGAAATAAACCGTTCCACAGACATCCTTCAGGAAAAACCCTTTCATTTACTTACACTCACACACACACACACATCTCGTTGTTGTTCGTTCTCTCAGCCCCGGGTACATCAAGGTCCTCTAGAAGCGTGTATCTGGGTACTTGTACATCACGCCGATAATTGTGACAGTTTCCTTCATGCAAATGCTTGAGCCCTAACCCTAACCCTTCATGCTGTATCTGAAAAATGCTTGAGCTGAACTAAATATGTCAATGTTGTGTTGCTGCGGCACATATTCTGATTAAAACGCCACACACAGGCCACATAATTCACTGTCCAACAAGCACCCTTTCATTTGTGGCTCTCCTGTACAGGACAGCTGGGCACAAGTTGGTTAATTATATCCGTAAATGTTTCGGTGACCAGAGCAGGAATCAATCAAGACGGTGAAAGCTGTTTTTGGTTCCATATTTCAACACCCGCCACGAGCTTGGCTGATATTTGGATCGTGCTTAAGAGCATTCTTCTTGATCCTTGAAAAATAATTCGCTATAGTACAAGGACAATTACAGAGCACGAGGGGTTCATGCTCGCAAGACGATTTTTCCAAGCTCGACCTAGATACAAAGCTAGTTGTGTCGTCGGGTAAAATATCCTCACATTGAAGTGCCCTCCATGCACCCAAACTGACGTGAAACGGTCCGCCGTAGCAGGAGACTGTAGCAAGCCATTTTTCTACATGTAGGAAATTTGAATATACGTGATGCACCTGCATTAGCTACGTTGTAATGGGATTATTATGACAACCTATACGGAGTATTTACTGGTGAATTCTCCACTTTATACATAATTTTCTATTTATGGGTGCAAAATAAGCTATAAGCTACTAACCTACTCCGTTACACCGATAACTTGATTCGATTCTCGGTGCTGACGACGGGAGAAATCTAGCTCACGGGTTTGCACCGTTGCTGGATGGGGTGCACCCCGCGCAAGCTCGTAATTTCCTCAACACCAAGAATAACGTCCCGTGCACTGAACACAGATTTGTGTGAGGTCCACTGATTACAGAATCCATACAGCGTCCAGACGTCAAAACAACTTTCTCTTTGCCTTGCAGGGGTGGCGGAACCCGTCCGCGGTTCCTAAATCTCGAACTGCTACCTGCAGTCTGTCAGCGAGAGCTCGAGGGCACGTATTGCTGAAAAGTGTTGACTGAAGTGGCTAATATTTAATGGATCTATCCTTTGCCCTCTTGACAAATAAACTCTCCCTTTCTCGGTTAAACCCCGCACTACATTTGATTAAATCCGTTTACCGCATTCCTAGCAAGCCCACGCTTCAACACCACTCTCGCCAACTGCTTCAGTGACTGCGAGCCAAGAACTGCATGCATGGGCTACAACTTTCTCGTGAATTTTCGAAAACAAAAATGTATCTTTCAGCATATGAATGTCTTACCCTGCCGTGTTGTGATAAATCCGTTTGGGTGAAACTCGGAGCGACTTTCAAGTATCCATAGAAGTTGAGAAAGAGAGCCAGAGTCAGGGTCGATCCGAGCAGCGGTAGCCCGCGTTGCACTAGCCTCCACGAGCCACTCCGCAATGTGCTCGCAGTCTGCTCTCTTGCTGCTGAAGACCACTCCGGAGAGCGCGGGGGCGAGCGATGGTGCGCGGGCACAGTTCAGCCTACCGGACTGCCCTCCTGTAAGAGGGGGGAAATCACGGCTCTAGAAAGCGCTGCTTCCAAAATATTAATCTATCGGGATTTCTAGCACAACGATGTTTTATCAGTACAGTCACTTTTCATGCATATTGGATGAAGAAGAAAGCGCTCTAACAAGAATAAAATGCGATGCTGTTGCGTTTTTCTCCGGCTGTTCCTTCAAGCAGAACGATCCAACTTCCAACATTTAGCTGACTGTCTTCTTCTGCTGGCTTCCTCCTTGTCTCTCCCGCAGGTACGACAATCGGAGAAGCGAAACGTGGAAAACGTTTGCTCATTCAGCCATTTTTTCCCGAAGTGCTGAATGACTTAGACCATGTACTCCTCGCGACCCCGGGGCGAACGGAGAGATGGGACACGGAGAGGACTGCTGATGAGGTCGATGCACCGTAGCACCGGCCCAGCACCGGATATCAGGCCCAGCACATCAGGACACTCCAACAGATGTTGCTGCCTTTGTTAGCTTCTCTCAGCTCTGGAAATGTAGATGTAAACCGTGTTTATACACAGACACATAGATGAACTGAGCCAATTTATGGTTCCCTAGAATAGAGTAGAATACACTAGAGAATAGATGAGAATATGACATAGTAGAGTTGTACATAGTAGAATAGAATAGAGTTGTATACAACGGAATAGAGACCTAATAGTTCATAGAAAGTACATCAGAAGAACCAGGACCGGAAGTGCTGGGTGGGTAATACAGTCATAACAGTGTTATGTCTGGTGGTCAGTCAAGGAACAGTCTGTATTTACCAGACACAGTGTAAAGTAACATCTCAGCTACCAGACACAGTGTACAGTAACCACATCTCAGCTACCAGACACAGTGTAAAGCAGGGGTCCCCAAACTACGGCCCGCGGGCCGAATATTCCCCGCCCAAACATTTGGACCGGCCCTCAGCTACCAGACACAGTGTAACATAAGCATATAAGACCACAGCTCCATAAAGTGAAGTTTGTCAGAGAGGATCTGGGAGAGACAGATTCAGAAGCTGAGAAGGAAGATGTCCTGAACCAACCGCAACTTTCTGTTCCAGAGTCACAACTTCCTGTTCCAGACTTGCAACTTCCGGTCCCAACCCTGGTCCACAGGAGGTGAAGCTGAATCCTGCAGACTGGAGGCAGGAAGTAGGTGAGTCCACAGCGGCCAAACCATCTTCCAACCCACCATCTTCACATCCCTGCATGCCACACCATGGACTCCTGCCTGGAAAACTGCAAGACGTTGGTGAAATATGCTTTTCCTGCTTGCTCTGGGGAAATGGGGGTGGAACGAGTCAGCCAGTGGAAACGTGCGGGAAAGCAACTGTGTTTGATGTGTTTCAACCTGCTTCTGGAGGATGAGGAAAAAAACGAACCGCGAGAAGTTATTTAGCTGCAGGAACCAAATCACTCAGGAAGGTTCTGCTCAGTTTAAACCTGCCTGGCAGATCTGTCTCTACAAGCTAACAGCTACAGACCCCAAATAGGATACTTAACCTCAAATATGTCTAACTAAATTATAGACTTTCAATTATTCTAATTACTGCAGGATATTGACCGGGGAGAGCCCAAACTCTCCAGTAGTTTTGTGTTCATCCTGAAGACAGGTCCAGCCAGTGAACGGAGAGGCTAATTGACATTTAAGAGGCTTGCAGGCCAGTCAGGTAAACTAGATTCATACAGAGGAAGAGCCTCTTTTGATCTCACAACTGTGGTACACACACACACACACACACACACACACACACGCATGCAGGGACCGGTGGAACACATTATTATCGTTATTTTGTCAAAATGTGTCAATTGCTAACTTCTATACCAATTCATGGTGACTTAGAACAGCCATCTCTTTCTCTAGCAGACAGTAAGTAAGACTTTATTCATATAAGCACATTTCATACAAGAATTGTAGCTCAAGGTGCTTTACATAAAATCAATAAAAACAATAATACAAGTGATAAAAGTAATAATTAAAATAGCATAAAAACAATAATCTAACTAATAAAAGTAGTAAAACCCTTCTGAGATAAAATTACTTAAATGCTTCGGTAAAAAGGTAGGTTTTAAGCTGTCTTTTAAAAATGTCTAGCGTGTTTGCTTCTCTAATATTTATGGGTAATTTGTTCCATAGTTTTGGGGTGTAATTGACAAAGGCCGAATCACCAATCTTATTCTGACTGCTTCTGGTGACCTCTAATAGGCCTGCATTTGATGATCGCAGTGTTCTAGCAGGTGTGTAGTTTATAAGGGAGTTAGCAATGTAGCTAGGTCCTTGTCCGTGTAGAGCTTTGTATGTGAAAGGACCTTAAAGTCAATTCTGAAGGTAATGGGGAGCCAGTGTAAAGTAGCTAGGACAGGACTAATGTGTTCTCTCCTTTTAGTTTTGGTTAATAATCTAGCTGCAGAATTTTGAATGAGCTGTAGTCTTTCAGTGGTTTTCTTGGGAAGACCAGTGAAAAGTACGTTACAGTAGTCCAGCCGGCTGGATATAAAAGCATGAATTAACTTCTCTGCATCATTTTGGTTTATGAATGGTCGTACCTTTGCTATATTCCTCAGGTGAAAGAAAGCTGTTTTGGTCACTTTATTAATGTGAGAGTTGAAATTCAAATCTGAGTCCAGGATTACACAGAGACTCGTCACCTCTGGTTTAAAACAGGGGGTTAAGCCTCCTAGATTCTTAGTAAGCATCTCTCTTTTGGATTTGGGGCCACATAGTAGGACTTCAGACAGATGACATGATTGTTTTTTACGATCGTTATTCCCCGCTCGCCACATCCCATCAAGATTTACTGCGCTGGGCGGCCATCTTGGGCTCTAAACAGACCATAACAAAGAGCCTGGAGGAAGTGACCTTTACATCAAATATGTGTCACCGGTGTCATTATTTTCAATCAATGGGGCAGAAAGTGTTTTCCTGTCTAGTTTGACTTTGCGAGACTGGATGCTTGCACCAATGGCTGACTACTGACAATTGGAGAGGAGAGCGAGAAGGAGAGACAAAAAGGAGAGAGAGGAGAGAAAGGAAAGAGAGAGAGAAGGAGAGAGAGAGAAAAGGAGAGAGAAGAGAGGAGAGAAAAGGAGATAGAGAAGAGAGAGAGGAGAGAAGGATAGAGAGGATAGAGAAGGAGCTCAATTTCTCCTGTGTTCACACGGTGACCCTGAGGTGACCGGTGGCAGGTTGTGTCACTCTGGGATGGAGGACTCCCTGCCGTCTGGGATCTGATAGACTCTGTGCCTCGGATGTGATCTCTCTGACGACTGTTACTTGCTAGGGTCAAACCTGTTAGGATAACCTTCGACCCTCAGTCTCAGACAGTAAGGGAGACATGTACTGAGCATGTGTAAATGTGTATGTTTGGTGTATCTCAGAAGATGTGGTTGCTTTCCCCTCTCTATCTTTCTTACTCTTCCTCTCACCCTCCATCCTCTCTTTATCTCTCTCCATCCTCTCTCTTCATCTCTCCCTCTCAATCCTCTCTCTTTATCTCTCTCTCCATCCTCTCTCTTTATCTCTCCCTCTCAATCCTCTCTCTTTATCTCTCTCCATCCTCTCTTTATCTCTCACTCTTCATCCTCTTTATCTCTCTCCATCCTCTCTCTCCATCCTCTCTCTTTATCTCTCTCCATCCTCTCTCTCCATCCTCTCTCTTTATCTCTCACTCTCCATCCTCTCTATATCTCTCTCCACCCTCTCGCTCCCTTTCTTTCTGTCTCTGTCTTAATACTCTTTTTTCCCCTTCCCCTCCCTTCCTATCCCTTCCTCTCCCCGTATACACACCACAGGTATACAGCTATATAATTACCCTAAAATCCTTCCATAGTCTGAGAGTGAGATGAGCGCTAATGTGATCTCAGTCCTTCCCGGATCAAGGCCCACGTTTCTTCATCTAAATCACTCTCGTTGCATCCTTAAACCTCCACACGAAAAACGACACCCCCAAGAAATTCATACACATTATTTATTAATAACCCATGGTATGAATGTCTTCCATTTCCTGGACCCACGCACACAGACAAACACACACACTTAATGCTTCAGTAAGGAGTATGTACAGGAAATGAACAGGTTTCAGTATCAGAGAGATACTCCATAGCAACACTTGACATGAAGGTTCCATACACTACCATGTAACTCCATAGAAACACTTGACATGAAGGTTCCATACACTACCATGTAACTCCATAGCAACACTTGACAAGAAGGTTCCATGAACTACCATGTAACTCCATAGCAACACTTGACATGAGTGTATGAGTATGTGTATGAGAATGTGTGTGTGAGTGCATGAGAGTTGGTGTGTGTGAGTGTTACTGTGAGCTCTACAGATGAGGGAGCTGTGGAGGTCACCAGCATGGTGGCCTGCAGGGATGCTGCAGGGGCTGATGGGTAATGGCCGGTGGCCTGCAGGGATGCTGCAGGGGCTGATGGGTAATGGCCAGCATGGTGGCCTGCAGGGATGCTGCAGGGGCTGATGGGTAATGGCCAGCATGGTGGCCTGCAGGGATGCTGCAGGGGCTGATGGGTAATGGCCAGCATGGTGGCCTGCAGGGATGCTGCAGGGGCTGATGGGTAATGGCCAGCATGGTGGCCTGCAGGGATGCTGCAGGGGCTGATGGGTAATGGCCAGCATGGTGGCCTGCAGGGATGCTGCAGGGGCTGATGGGTAATGGCCAGCTGGTACTAGGCATGTGTGTGTGCCGCTTGGAACGCACCATCGCTACGGTGATGTTCAGTTTGTGCCACTAGATACACACACACACATACTGTAGATATGTGCTGTTATGTAGGGGAGGCGATAGCTCAGTGGTTGATACACCTGACTGCAGATTAAGATGTTTAAATCCCTGTTCTGTACATCACATTGGATAAAAGCATTGGCTAAATGAGGATATTACATCAATATTATGTTATGCTGTAAAATGTTAAAATATTGCTTTCTATGCCCCGATAAACAGCTCTGATGTACACATTTCACCCCCCCCCCCTCTCAACATACACACACTAACACACAAGGACACACACACTAATATTAACAGTTGGCAGGATGCCAGTCATTCACTTCCTGTGGGCGGGGTCTCAGGTGCTAACTGGTGATGTGATTGGTCAATAGCTACTGCCAATGCAATCTCCCCGATTACACAGTAATTACTCCAACACTTCTCCACCAGTCTAAATTTGGAAATGTGATTAAAGCGAAAATCTTTAATTAAAACACACCAATAAATTCCTTTCTATTAGAGTTGAAGGGAAGTGGAAGGGGTTGGAGGAACATTCAGTTGGAGGGCTGTAAAAGAGAAAAACGTAAATCCAAGATTCACACCATAATTAGTTAGTTGGGACAATTAAGGTGTGTGTGTTGAGTTGAGGGTGTGTGTATGTGTTGAGGATATTGATGTGTGTGTGTGTTTGTGGGGTTGAGGGTGTGTGTGTGCAGTTGAGGTTGTGTAACAGCAGGTGTGTGTGTGGTAACAGCAGGTGTGTATGCGTGCAGTTGAGGTTGTGTAACAGCAGGTGTGTGTGTGTGTGTAGTTGAGGTTGTGTAACAGCAGGTGTGTGTGTGTAGTTGAGGTTGGGTAATAGCAGGTGTGTGTGTAGTTGAGGTTGTGTAACAGCAGGTGTGTGTGTGTGTGTAGTTGAGGTTGTGTAACAGCAGGTGTGTGTGTGTGTAGTTGAGGTTGTGTAACAGCAGGTGTGTGTGTAGTTGAGGTTGTGTAACAGCAGGTGTGTGTGTGTGCAGTTGAGGTTTTGTAACAGCAGGCTCTTACAGCTCTTACAGGAGCTGGGTGATGTTCACCTGTCTGTCAGTGAAGGCTAGAAAAAAAATCAGGAGAGAATGAGGGGAGAGAGAAGTGAGAGAAGGTGTGAGGAGAGAGAAAGGGGTGCTTAAGAGGGTGTGAGGGGAGACAGAGGGGAGAGAGGAGTGCTTAAGAGGGTGTGAGGGGAGAGAGAGGGGAGAGAGAGGAGTGCTTACGAGGGTGTGAGGGGAGAGAGGAGAGAGAGAGGAGTGCTTAAGAGGGTGTGAGGGGAGAGAGAGGAGAGAGAGTGGAGTGCTTAAGAGGGTGTGAGGGGAGAGAGAGGGGAGAGAGAGGAGTGCTTAAGAGGGTGTGAGGGGAGAGAGAGGGGAGAGAGAGGAGTGCTTAAGAGGGTGTGAGGAGAGAGAGAGGAGAGAGAGAGGAGTGCTTAAGAGGGTGTGAGGGGAGAGAGGAGAGAGAGAGGAGTGCTTAAGAGGGTGTGAGGGGAGAGAGAGGGGAGAGAGAGGAGTGCTTACGAGGGTGTGAGGAGAGAGAGAGGAGTGCTTAAGAGGGTGTGAGGAGAGAGATGACATCCCTCCTTCCAAGTAGATGATAGAGAGATAAATGTCCTGATAAAAGATGATGAGAGCTGGAGGAGGGGAAGAGGGGAGAGGGAAGAGGGGAGGAGAGGATGAGGGGAGGAGGGGAGAGATAGATGAGGGAATAAACAGAGAGTCAGAATAAGGGAGGAGAGAGCATGAGAGAGAAGATTAAATGAGAGTTGAAGAAAGAGGGAGATGATAATCAGAATCTGGTTTATTGCCAAGTTTACACATACAAGATGAGAGGAAACAAAGAGAGAGGGGAGAGGGAGAGAGGAGGGAGGAGAGAGAGAGAGGAGAGGAAAGAGGAGATAAAGGACAGAGGAAAGAGGAGAGAAGAAAGAGAAGAGAGAGGAAAGAGGAGAGAGAGGAAAAGGAGGGGGGAGATACTTCTGAAAGGTTCTATTCATGTCTTCCACCTCCTCCTCTCCCTGCTCCTCCTCCTGACACACACACTCACATGCAAATACACAAAGGCCTTTGTGTGTGTATGTGTGCATCTTTGTATAACTGTGTGTGTATGTATTCTCAGGGAATAAAAGGTAAGAGAATGCTTATGTGTGAGTATGTGCGTGTATATGTGAGTGTGTGTGTGTATTTGAAGAGGAAGGGAAAAAGAGAGGCAGAAAATAACAGGTGTGATAGGGTGATTGAGTGGGACTGTGTGTGTTCCTATTGTGGGTGAGTGTGTGTGTGTTCCTATTGTGGGTGAGTGTGTGTGTGTTCCTATTGTGTGTCAGGTGTAAGTTGACTCTGATCTCTCTTTAAATTACTGAATGACTGGACCCCACCATCCCCCCCCACACACACACACTCATCTGTAGAGGTGCTGATTAATGAGGTCAGGTGTGTGTGTTCAAGGCAGAGAGAGAAAAGCCTGGCTGTAAACATGCAGCATGTCCCAATCCACACTCACACTCCAATGAGGTGAAGCTGGTTGTTTAGTGGTTATCTTGAGCCCTGGGATACCTCCAGAGAGAGTTACCATGACACCTGTCAGTGGGTGGAATGTATTAGGCATGAAAGCAGAAATGGCAAAAGTACACACATCCTTCACTCAAGTAGTACAGATACTCATGTTTAATTAAAAAGACTGGTAAAAGTTGAAGTACTGACTACAATTTTTAGTTAAAGTAAAGAAGTGTGGGCTCTGACATATACTTAAATAAAAAGTAGTCATTACTACTACCTGTTGTAGTGTCACACTGGTAACTGGAGCTCACACCATATTAATACTTAAACAGAGTAGAGGAAATCAGAGCAGAGTATAATATAGTATAAGAGAGTACAGTAGAGTACAGTAGAGTACAGTAGAGTACAGTAGAGTACAGTAGAGTACAGTACAGTCCAGTAGAGTACAGTACAGTCCAGTAGAGTATAGTAGAGTACAGTACAGTCCAGTAGAGTATAGTAGAGTACAGTAGAGTACAGTACAGTCCAGTAGAGTATAGTAGAGTACAGTAGAGTACAGTACAGTACAGTCCAGTAGAGTACAGTAGAGTACAGTACAGTCCAGTAGAGTACAGTAGAGTACAGTACAGTCCAGTAGAGTACAGTACAGTCCAGTAGAGTACAGTAGAGTACAGTAGAGTACAGTACAGTCCAGTAGAGTACAGTAGAGTACAGTACAGTCCAGTAGAGTACAGTACAGTCCAGTAGAGTATAGTAGAGTCACTGTTCTCCTCTCCTCTCTTTTTTCTTTTTAAAGGTTGAAACAAAAAGTTACAAAAAAGGTTCGAAAGATTTATCTAAATATTTATCTCTCCACCCCTCTATATCTCTTTCACTCAATCTCTCCAAACCTCCATCTCTTCCCCTCCACTCTCTAACCTTCCACATCTCCATCTCTCCCCCTCCTCCCTCTCTCCCCCTCTCCTTCCTCTCTTCTTCTCTACCTCTCTTCCTTCCCCCCTCTCATCTGAGCTGTGTCTAGGAAGCGCTGGTATCAATACTCGTGCAGTATGGAAAAGTAGTGAGGAAGAAGCAGTGAGGTAGGGTCTGTGTGGTGTTGAATATAAATCTCCTGTCAGGTGCTGTGGCATGCCATCTCCAGTATCCCACCACTGGCCTGCTGAGCCCTTGGAGATGCTACCTGGCTAAGCTAACACCACCGAGCTAATGAGCTAGCATGCTTGGGTTAGCCTGGCTAAGCTAACACTGCTGGACTAAAGTGGCTAAGCTAGCAATGGAACATTCCTGGGCTAGCCTCACTAGGCTAAATGCTCAGATTTGTCTGAGCTGCTCTCTCGTGTAATGGTGTCCTGGTGATAGCCGCAAGCTGAGTGAGTTTGGGGTTTGTGAGATGGGATGTATTTAATGCTCCTCAGACGGGTTCAGGTTATCTTGCACGTGAAAGTGGTCTTGGTATATAAGTGGGTGAAATGGAAAAGTAGGTTGCTCTGACACACACACACACACACACTCTCTCTCTTTCAGTGTTTTACTCTCCGTAAACAATATGACACTCTCAGAAGTGCACTTAGCTTGCCTCTAACCCCACACCCCCAAACATCTCTGGGGAAATATTACTCTCTCTCTCCTCCTCACCTTACCAGCCCCCACCCCCCCCCCCCCCCCCCCCCCCCCCCCCCCCCCCCCCCCCCCAGTGGGCATATCCCCCTCCTCAGCCTGGAGCAGAATATAAATCAGTCGGCAAGCCAGCTCCCTCACAGCTGTGGGTTTATAGGGAAATATGACACCGTCTATCCCTGTCAGATTCTCCTCTTCCCTTAATCTCTCTCTCACCTACTCTTTGCCCTACCCGATCACCATCCATACTTCACTCTTCTCCTTTTTACCTCTTCACTCTATCTCTATCTCTCTCTTTCCATCTATCTTTTCTTCTTTCTCCCTTCTCCCTCCAGGTGGGTCGTGGGAGAGTTCCTGTACCTGTCCTCCCTGTCTCTGTACCTGTCCTCCCTGTCTCTGGTCCTGTACCTGTCCTCCCTGTCTCTGGTCCTGTCCTCCCTGTCTCTGGTCCTGTCCTCCCTGTCTCTGGTCCTGTCCTCCCTGTCTCTGTACCTGTCCTCCCTGTCTCTGGTCCTGTCCTCCCTGTCACTGTTCTTGTACCTGTCCTCCCTGTCTCTGTACCTGTCCTCCCTGTCTCTGTTCTTGTACCTGTCCTCCCTGTCTCTGGTCCTGTCCTCGCTGTCTCTGGTCCTGTCCTCTCTGTCTCTGGTACTGTCCTCTCTGTCTCTGGTCCTGCCCTCTCTGTCTCTGGTCCTGTCCTCTCTGTCTCTGGTCCTGTCCTCCCTGTCTCTGTACTTGTCCTCCCTGTCTCTGGTCCTGTCCTCCCTGTCTCTGGTCCTGTCCTCCCTGTCTCTGGTCCTGTCCTCCCTGTCTCTGGTCCTGTCCTCCCTGTCTCTGGTCATGTCCTCCCTGTCTCTGGTCATGTCCTCCCTGTCTCTGGTCCTGTCCTCCCAGCCGGCAGGGCTGTGATCCAGCCTGGTCCTGGATCACAGCCGGCAGGGCTGTGATCCAGCCTGGTCCGGGATCAGGACGATGTAGCTGAGGTGTGAGCGAAGCCCTCTCTGATTACCCATTCTCCTCCTCGCGCCATTCTGGCTCAGGTTCAATTAATTACTTTTTATTCCCTGTGATATTTTCGTTCTTCGTTCCTCGTCCCCCCTCGTGGAAAAGGTAGCAGCTTTATTCTAGACCCCTCCCCCCCCAACCCCTTGTGGAGCCAGGAGGGCAGAATGACTTTGAGAAACTGAAATGTACTTCAAAAGGCTGCGAACTTTCTTGTCCCTCCGAGAGAACTCTGCCTCCGGCTGCACCTCCTCTGTGTTGTGGAGGCTGTCTCTGTGTCTGTTTGTGTCTCTCTGTGTGTCTGTGTCTGTCTGTGTCTGTCTCTCTGTGTCTCTGTGTCCCTGTCTCTCTGTGTCTGTATTTGTCTCTCTGTGTCCGTCTGTGTCTGTCTTTGTCTCTCTGTGTCTCTCTGTGTCTGTCTCTGTCTCTCTGTGTCCGTCTGTTTCTGTCTCTCTGTGTCTGTCTCTGTGTCTGTCTCTGTGTCTCTCTGTGTCTCTCTGTGTCTCTCTGTGTGTGTCTGTCTCTGTGTCTGTCTCTGTGTCTGTCTCTGTCTGTGTCTGTCTGTGTCTCTCTGTGTCTGTCTGTGTCTGTCTGTGTCTGTCTGTGTCTGTCTGTGTCTGTGTCTCTCAGTGTCAGGGCTGGGGCTAGGGTCAGGGCTTCGGTCAGGGCTAAGGCTAGGATCAGGGGTCAGGGAGGGAGGAGGGAGGGAGGCAGGGAGGGAGAAATGTGGATATGTTTGCTCCTCTCAGCAGGCTCTACAACATCGTTCTTCACTTCATTTTCCTGTCTTGAATAATCCTGTTACCATGCAGGGTGCTGTGGTGGTGACGATCTCCATAGTTACCATGCAGGACGGTGTGGATCTCCATGGTTACCATGCATCTTCCTCTGGTGACTGGGTATAATCATTCCTCTGATCGTTCAGATCTCCATGGTTACCTCTGATACCGTTCCAGCTGTGGTTGGTACTGTGAGTGTGGGTCCTTACAGGACAACAGCAAGACAGGGAGGGGGAGGAGAAAGGGAGGGGGAGAGAGAGAGATTGGTGTGTGAAGGGAATACCAAGACAGAAAACGAGATGGATGGAGAAAAAGGGAGAGAGGCCACGAGGAAAGAGACTGAGAAGAGAGGAGAGAGAGAAGAGAAAGAGAGGGAGACTGAGGAGAGAGGGAGAGAAAGAAGAGAGAGAGGGAGACTGAGGAGAGAGGGAGAGAAAGAAGAGAGAGAGGGAGACTGAGGAGAGAGAGAAGAGAAAGAGAGGGAGACTGAGGAGAGAGGGAGAGAGAGAAGAGAAAGAGAGGGAGACTGAGGAGAGAGGGAGAGAGAGAAGAGAAAGAGAGGGAGACTGAGGAGAGAGGAGAGAGAGAAGAGAAGAGAAAGAGAGGAGACTGAGGAGAGAGGGAGAGAAAGAAGAGAGAGAGGGAGACTGAGGAGAGAGGGAGAGAAAGAAGAGAGAGAGGGAGACTGAGGAGAGAGGGAGAGAAAGAAGAGAGAGAGGGAGACTGAGGAGAGAGGAGGAGAAAAGAGAGGGGGACTGAGGAAAGAGGAGAGACTGAGGAGAGAGGAGAGAGTGGAGAGGGAGATTGAGGAGAGAGGGAGAGACGAGAGGGAGACTGAAGTTAGAAAGGGTTCCTCAGATACAAACTCTGTAAGACAACAAGGAAACAAAGACAACTCTGCAGACTGAAGCAGACTGGAGAGAAACAAAGAGAAAACCTGAGGAGGAGAGAAGGGAGTAGAAGAGGGAGGAGAGAGAATGAAGGCAGGATTTCTCCCCCACGCGTGCGTGCTCTTGATAAAAACATGAGACTCTCATAAAGCAGTCTGGAGGGAGGGCTGTGTGTTCCTCTCCTTTCTTTCTTTCTCCCTCCGTCTGAAGGGGTTTCTCTGCTGCTCTAAGCTTCAGACAGAGTTAGGGTTAGGGTT
>NC_085028.1:18365930-18388430 GCF_963692335.1 Osmerus eperlanus
TGCCATCCTTCGCTCCTCACCTCTGTGTGTTATCCTGTATTCACCCAGCATGCAACACCTCCTCTATCCATCTGCACATGCATAATTACTCCTTACTTATTCTCACTGAGCACACACACACACAAACACACACACACACACGCCTTGAATTCTGGTAAGATCACCTCTGTATGGGTGAAGTGTTTGTCAGTGATAATGAGGGTGGCGTCTGTCACCTGTCAGTAGAGATGCTTTTCAGCTGCACCTTGAAATGTGTGTGAGAGAGACAAGAGAGAGAGTGGGCGTGTGCAGATCTGTGTTTGTGAATTAATTTGTGAGTTAATTTGCTTGTGAAAGTGTGTTCTCAAATGCCTCCACTCACCTTCTCACCAGGAACAAACTCCAGCAGAGAGGAGAAAGGGAGGGAGAGATAGAGAGGTCAGTACTATGTACCATACAGTAGTACAGATCAGTACTGTGTATATTACTGTAGTACAGAGCGTAACAGTGTACATTACTGTAGTACAGAGCAGTACTGTGTACATTACTGTAGTACAGATCAGTACTGTGTATATTACTGTAGTACAGAGAAGTACTGTGTATATTACTGTAGTACAGAGCGTAACAGTGTACATTACTGTAGTACAGATCAGTACTGTGTATATTACTGTAGTACAGAGTGTAACTGTGTATATTACTGTAGTACAGAGCAGTACTGTGTACATTACTGTAGTACAGATCAGTACTGTGTATATTACTGTAGTACAGAGTGTAACTGTGTACATTACTGTAGTACAGAGCGTAACTGTGTACATTACTGTAGTACAGATCAGTACTGTGTATATTACTGTAGTACAGAGCAGTACTGTGTATATTACTGTAGTACAGAGCAGTACTGTGTACATTACTGTAGTACAGATCAGTACTGTGTATATTACTGTAGTACAGATCAGTACTGTGTATATTACAGTAGTACAGAGCAGTACTGTGTACATTACTGTAGTACAGATCAGTACTGTGTATATTACTGTAGTACAGAGTGTAACTGTGTATATTACTGTAGTACAGATCAGTACTGTGTACATTACTGTAGTACAGATCAGTACTGTGTATATTACTGTAGTACAGATCAGTACTGTGTACATTACTGTAGTACAGAGCAGTACTGTGTATATTACATGGATTATATGGAGTCAGGTGGCTGAGCGGATAGGGAATCGGGCTATCCGTTTTTTAATGATTTACATAGATTTAAAAGCATTTTTTTTTGCTGCTCATTTACAACTGAAAATACGAGTGAAGTGTAGAATGAAATAGATCTTCTCATTTCCCCTGCAAAAGGCATCCTCATCGTTGAATCAAACGAATAAATTTGGCAGACCGGTGTAAAAATTGACCTAATCTTTTAAGTTTTTCCCTTCTCGTGATATTTTAAGGCATTTAGCCTACTCATATTGCATTCATTCATGAATAAAGAACCCCCTTTGAAGATTATTCTACGTTACCGGCAGTAGAAGATTGAATCGCGATTCAAACAGTACCATCTTCTAACTGAAAATATGCCCCCAAAAACGTAAATAAGCTTGACATTTATTTAGTGGAAAATCGCTCATTCATAAAAAGCTCACTGGTAGCGATCATTGTCAGTAACAACGCAAAATGCGATATAGCCCTGTGTGGAGAAGCTGCCCCGGTAAATTGTACTACTACGGTACAGTACTAGTAGACTACTGCTGTGTTCGTCTTGGTAGCGATTGCGTTGGTTGAATTGGATTTAACTTTCCGTTGTACGGTTTAGGCTGAAAATAATTATTTTCATGAACAGATTGACAACGTTTAGACTGTGGCAATGAAGTTAAGGTTAGTAGTTAGATAGACTTTTGATTAAAGTAAGGGGAGTGCCGAACATGTTCTGTCGCCGTTTGACTTCCTACAGCTGTGTAGATGTTTTTGTAGTGTCTCGCGTAGGCTACAGCGTTGCAGTGAGCAACACTGGTTTGAAACCACAGGTAATGATAATTTCACCCACAAATCGTTTACATGTAATGTCATAATAAATCCTACAACTAAAATGTATTTGTGAGGAATGTTTATTTTAAAGATTGAAAACAGATGCATCATAGACCACTGTAGTATGTGTTGCCCGGGCAACAGAGGCTAATGTCATGATGCTAATGCTTCAGTGAAATAGTAGACTACCGTTTCCAAAAGTAGATGTGGGCCTACTTCCTTAATAATATCAGCTAATATTGTACATTACATTTCATAATTGTGTTTCACATCACAAAGTAAAATGAGTAAATAGTTATCACCCTGGCCTCTTTGCTTGTGGCGTTTCTGCAGCTGCCTTGCAGTAAAGCTATAGTTAGCCTAGCTATCCCCAAGTTAACAGACGTGAAACGAATGTTCTGCTACAGGTAGTCACGCGTGTTTTCGTGACGTTAGTGACGTTAGTAACGTCAGTGACTGTGGCTAGCAAATTAGCCACTGTTAGCTTCACTTTTCACCACAAAAACGCAATTTCTACTTAAACCATGCAACGGAACGTAAATAAAAATACAACCAACGCAATCGCTACCAAGACGAACCTTTTGACACCGCCGTTGTGTATGTAGTCCAAATATTGACTGATCCTTAGGGGGGCGAAATAAACAATAATAAATAATATATATGTGAGAGAACAAAGGTTGTGCCCTTGCCGAAGGCAAAGCACACCCAATAATATATATGTGAGAGAACAAAGGTTGTGCCCTTGCCGAAGGCAAAGCACACCCAATTATCAGGAAAGAGTTAGCTGAAGGCTGAAATGTGAATCATAACATCATAAAATGATTTGACATTATAGAGAATGAGGACGGTGCTGAATCAGAAAGACCTGATTTGAAAGTCTGCCCTGGAGATTTTGTGTTTGTGCCCGGCATGATTGTTCAGGAGGACGCAGGTGTCAGCGTGACAGCACCATCAGACCTACACTCACTAATGTTCCTCATCAACTCTCGACACCCCACACATCCACACCTGCCCTCGTCCCCCCCGCCCACACACACCCCTCCTCTACCACGCCTCCCCACCAGGGTCAATGTCACTAACCAAATTCTAATGAGCTGTGAGAGGATGAGAAATCAATCAAACACAGTTCTGCCCTCTGCATGACCTCTGCTAGTCCACAGTTAGCAGAAGCTAACAGCAGACCTCTGCTAGTCCACAGCTAGCAGCAGCTAACAGCAGACCTCTGCTAGTCCACAGCTAGCAGCAGCTAACAGACCTCTGCTAGTCCACAGCTAGCAGCAGCTAACAGCAGACCTCTGCTAGACCACATCTAGCAGCAGCTACCAGGCCACTGGGTGGCCTAATGGATGGTTATCACCTCACTGCACCCAGACCATCTCATTGGTTTTGTCTGCTAACTAGCAATTTTTTATAATATCAGATCCAGGGGGTGGGGGCTCAGTGGTAGAGCAGATTGAGAGGTTGTAAATTCAAATCCCCCGATACTACATTTGGATAAAAGAACAGTGTTCATTTAGAGTTGTATAAACCAGCCTAAACTCTCAAGAGATCCTGACTCCTCCTGTCTTCCTGTGTCCCTGGAAACCAATCCCGGCTCCTAATCTCCTCACCTCTAAACAGCTCTGCAGGGCGCTGGCCTCATTTCTGTCTTATCTGAGTCTGTTTCCTTGTGTCAGGTCCGCACACTGACAAGCCAACACAAACTCGCGGGCGCTAGCTCATTAGCGGCTAACAAGCAGCTGATTTCCATGGCTGGCTCTGCTGGTTGGTTCTGACTGCGAGGGACAGGAGTAATAACCGGGGCGACGACTCTCTTCACTACACATTAAGCCGTCTGGGATAGGCAATCTCCCCAATCTGGCCTACCACTAACAGATGCAAGGATAATGGGAGGGAGGAAGGAGGAGGGTGAGGGTGGAGGAGGAGGGGAGGAGTAGGAAGAGGGAGGCAGGAAGGGGTGAAGGAAGGGGGATCCAGGATGGGGAGGGAAATAGGAGGGAGAGGTAGAGAGGTAGGAGGGAGGAGGTAGGAGGGAGAGGTAGAGAGGTAGGAGGGAGAGGTAGGAGGGAGAGGTAGGAGGGAGGAGGGAGAGAGGTAGGAGGGAGGAGGGAGAGGTAGAGAGGTAGGAGGGAGGAGGGAGAGGTAGAGAGGTAGGAGGGAGGAGGTAGGAGGTAGGAGGGAGAGGTAGAGAGGTAGGAGGGAGGAGGTAGGAGGGAGAGGTAGGAGGGAGAGGTAGAGAGGTAGGAGGGAGGAGGTAGGAGGGAGAGGTAGAGAGGTAGGAGGGAGAGAGGTAGGAGGGAGAGGTAGAGAGGTAGGAGGGAGAGGTAGAGAGGTAGGAGGGAGGAGGTAGGAGGGAGAGGTAGAGAGGTAGGAGGGAGAGGTAGAGAGGTAGGAGGGAGGAGGTAGGAGGGAGAGGTAGAGAGGTAGGAGGGAGGAGGTAGGAGGGAGAGGTAGAGAGGTAGGAGGGAGGAGGTAGGAGGGAGAGGTAGAGAGGTAGGAGGGAGGAGGTAGGAGGGAGAGGTAGGAGGGAGAGGTAGAGAGGGAGGAGGGAGAGGTAGAGAGGTAGGAGGGAGAGGTAGAGAGGTAGGAGGGAGGAGGTAGGAGGGAGAGGTAGAGAGGTAGGAGGGAGAGGTAGAGAGGTAGGAGGGAGAGGTAGAGAGGTAGAGAGGTAGGAGGGAGGAGGTAGGAGGGAGAGGTAGAGAGGTAGGAGGAAGGAGGGAGAGGTAGAGAGGTAGGAGGGAGAGGTAGAGAGGTAGGAGGGAGAGGTAGAGAGGTAGGAGGGAAGAGGTAGAGAGGTAGGAGGGAAGAGGTAGGAGGGAGAGGTAGAGAGGTAGGAGGGAGGAGGGAGAGGTAGAGAGGTAGGAGGGAGGAGGGAGAGGTAGAGAGGTAGGAGGGAGGAGGTAGGAGGGAGAGGTAGAGGAGAGGTAGAGAGGTAGGAGGAGAGGTAGAGAGGTAGGAGGGAGGAGGGAGAGGTAGAGAGGTAGGAGGGAGGAGGGAGAGGTAGAGAGGTAGGAGGGAGGAGGTAGGAGGGAGAGGTAGAGAGGTAGGAGGGAGGAGGGAGAGGTAGAGAGGTAGGAGGGAGGAGGGAGAGGTAGAGAAGTAGGAGGGAGGAGGTAGGAGGGAGAGGTAGAGAGGTAGGAGGGAAGAGGTAGAGAGGTAGGAGGGAGAGGTAGGAGGGAGAGGTAGAGAGGTAGGAGGGAGGAGGGAGAGGTAGAGAGGGAGGAGGGAGGAGGGAGAGGTAGTAGGGAGGAGGGAGAGGTAGAGAGGTAGGAGGTAGGAGGGAGAGGTAGAGAGGTAGGAGGGAGAGGTAGAGAGGTAGGAGGGAGAGATAGGAGGGAGAGGTAGAGAGGTAGGAGGGAGGAGGGAGAGGTAGAGAGGTAGGAGGGAGAGGTAGAGAGGTAGGAGGGAGGAGGGAGAGGTAGAGAGGTAGGAGGGAGAGGTAGAGAGGTAGGAGGGAGAGGTAGAGAGGTAGGAGGGAGAGGTAGGAGGAAGGAGGGAGAGGTAGAGAGGTAGGAGGGAGAGGTAGAGAGGTAGGAGGGAGGAGGGAGAGGTAGGAGGAAGGAGGGAGAGGTGGAGAGGTAGGAGGGAGGAGGTAGGAGGGAGAGGTAGGAGGGAGGAGGTAGAGAGGTAGGAGGGAGAGGTAGGAGGTAGGAGGGAGAGGTAGGAGGGAGAGGTAGGAGGAAGGAGGGAGAATGGTACGAGGGAGGAGAAGGGAGGGGGAGGGAGGGGAGGTAGGGGGAGGGAGGGGAGGCCTCAGGTAGGTTAGGTAGCTAACCGCCCTGAAGGAAGATGTGTTGATTCTGAGGCTCCTGGTTAAGATGTCAGAGGGACGCAGGGAGGGGGAAAGAAGGGGTCATTATGATGGAGATGTTTACGTCTACGTTTGTCGTGAGTCAATCTGTTTTCAGGTTTGACTATTCCCCTCCACACACACACACACGCATGACACACACACCTCTTTCATAATGCCAGTCAAGAAGCCTCACATTAAGAGCTAATGTGGATCTAATATGAAGAGATTGGACGCCCTGAGGTGAATTACAGCATATTAATATTATTATTATAATTGAAAACTGCAGATGATCTGATGGTGTGAAATTACAGCAGACATTTGCAGTCATTTAAATAATTCACTTTTGAATATTAGAAATAGCAAGTTAGGAAGTTAGCATTCATCCGGTTGGTTTGGTCTGAAAGCTGAAATGGGAAGGGGGGGGGGGGTGCAGCTCAACGATTCTGATTGGTTTAATTTCCCTCATTACAGAAGATGAGTGATGTCACCCATATTGTTACACAACATCACCTCGATTCAATTAAGTCAGTCTCTCTCCTCCCTCTCTCTCACAATTTCCCTCTCTCTTAATCTCTCTTCCTGTCTCTCAATGTCTCTTTCAACCTCACTCTCTCTCAATCTGTCTCTTTCTCCCTTTCTTAATCTCTCCCTCTTTCTCAATCTGTCTCTCTCTATCTCTCTTTTCTCCCTCCCTCTCCTTTTCTCTATCTATTGTTCTCTCTCTTTCCCTTTCACACTCAATCTGCCTGTCATATTGAGTAACTCTGAATTCTAATCATTGAATAAAGTTTAAATTGTTTCTATTGATTTTTATTCCCGCAAATACTGCTATTTTGTTGAGTTACATTTTATTTATATTGGTAAACCACAAAGACTGTGATTCGAGATACCGCAAAGACTGTGGCTCGAGATACCGCAAAGACTGTGGCTCGAAATACCGCAAAGACTGTGATTCGATATACTGCAAAGACTGTGGCTCGAGATGCCACAAAGACTGTGGCTCGAGATACCACAAAGACTGTGGCTCGAGATACCACAAAGACTGTGGCTCGAGATACCGCAAAGACTGTGGCTCGAGATACCGCAAAGACTGTGGCTCGAGATACCACAAAGACTGTGGCTCGAGATACCGCAAAGACTGTGGCTCGAGATACCGCAAAGACTGTGGCTCGAGATACCGCAAAGACTGTGGCTAGAGATACCGCAAAGACTGTGGCTCGAGATACCGCAAAGACTGTGGCTCGAGATACCGCAAAGACTGTGGCTCGAGATACCGCAAAGACTGTGGCTCGAGATACCACAAAGACTGTGGCTCGAGATACCACAAAGACTGCGGCTTGTGTGTTTTGGATTCCTGCAAACACTGCGGCTTGTGTTTTGTTGAGTCACATTTTTATTTATCTGCATTAAAAATTTCTGTCATCAGACTTCTACAAAAAAAAAACACTCTGGATCCAGTTCTCTCTACCTACAGACCCATTTCCAATCTTCCTTTCCTATCAAAGGTTTTGGAAAAAACAGTTGCAGCACAACTCTATGATCACCTCAAACAAAATAACCTGTTTGAAAAGTTTCAGTCTGGTTTCGGCCCTGGCCATAGTACAGAAACAGCCTTGGTCAGGGTCACCAACGTCCTCCTGATGGCAGCAGACACTGGTTCCTCATCTCTACTCATCCTCCTGGACCTAACAGCTGCTTTTGATACAGTAGATCACAACATCCTCCTCCATCGCCTGCAATACACCATTGGACTCTCAGAAAATGTTCACAACTGGTTTATCTCATACCTGACCGGCAGAACCGAGCACGTCGCCCGGGGCAACGCCAAATCTCACACCCACAACATCACCTGCGGTGTCCCTCAGGGCTCTGTGCTGGGCCCCAGCCTCCTCAGGTCTCTGGGCTGGGCCCCAGCCTCCTGAGGGCTCTGTGCTGGGCCCCAGCCTCCTCAGGGCTCTATGCTGGGCCCCAGCCTCCTCAGGGCTCTGTGCTGGGCCCCAGCCTCCTCAGGGCTCTGTGCTGGGCCCCAGCCTGCTCAGGGCTCTGGGCTGGGCCCCAGCCTCCTCAGGGCTCTGTGCTGGGCCCCAGCCTCCTCAGGGCTCTGTGCTGGGCCCCAGCCTCCTCAGTGCTCTGTGCTGGGCCCCAGCCTCCTCAGGGCTCTGTGCTGGGCCCCAGCCTCCTCAGGTCTCTGGGCTGGGCCCCAGCCTCCTCAGGTCTCTGTGCTGGGCCCCAGCCTCCTCAGGGCTCTGTGCTGGGCCCCAGCCTCCTCAGGTCTCTGGGCTGGGCCCCAGCCTCCTCAGTGCTCTGTGCTGGGCCCCAGCCTCCTCAGGGCTCTGTGCTGGGCCCCAGCCTCCTCAGGTCTCTGTGCTGGGCCCCAGCCTCCTCAGGGCTCTGTGCTGGGCCCCAGCCTCTTCTCCATCTACATGCTCCCCCTTGGCAAAGTCATTAGCAGACATGGTATATCGTTCCATTGTTATGCTGATGACACACAGTTTTACCTCAGGACAACCCCCACTTCTTCTGCTCCCCTGCCAACATGCAGGGAGTCAGATGGCTGAGCGGTAAGGGAAGCGGGCTAGTAATCAGAAGGTTGCCAGTTCGATTCCCAGCCATGCCAGATGACGTTGTGTCCTTTGGCAAGGCACTTCACCCTACTTGCCTCGGGGAGAATGTCCCTGTACTTACAGTAAGTCGCTCTGGATAAGAGCGTCTGCTAAATGACTAAAATGTAAATGTAAACATCCACACTGGCCACCTGCCTGGAGGAGATATAGGCGTGGATGAAGCTCAACTTCCTTCAATAGTCGAATAGTTCCAAAACGGAAGCTATCTTAGTTGGCACACCACATCAGGTCCGCCTTTCCACCATCACCAGTATCACCTTCTCTGGCCAAAACATCCCCCTTTCTGCTTCTGTCACCACTCTGGGTGTTAAAATGGACCCTCAGCTCACCTTTAACACACACATCAAACACCTCTGTAAGACATCATTCTACCACCTCAAGAACATCCCCAAACTCCGTCCAACACTCACCCTGGCAGATGCAGAGAAGCTTGTCCACGCCTTTGTCTCCTCCAGACAGGACTATTGTAATGCACTCCTCATCGGGATCTCTGGCAAGCGCACCCAGAGACTGCAATACATTCAAAACAGCGCTGCCAGGATCCGGATGAGGGTGCGCAAATACCATCATATCACCCCCATCCTGATAACTCTTCACTGGCTCCCTGTCCCATTCAGAATCCAATATAAGGTCTCCCTCCTCACCCACCAGTGGCTTCCTGGACATGCCCCCAGTTACCTACAGGAACTCCTCACCCACCAGAGCTCGTCTCATTTCAGAGGTCAGGGAAGAAGTTTTACAGTTCTCCTATATTGGCCCAGATGGGGGATTTGTTTTTTTGCTTCCCTATGGAAAATTACTGTCAAACATAAATGTTTGTATCCCCCCCACCCTTACCTTCTGTGAAGAGCATTGTGCTGCCTCTTGGTATGAAATGTGCTATATAAAGAGTGATTGATTGAACAATTTTTTGACCTTAATCTTTTTAAATTTTAAATATTAACTTTGATTATTTTTTAATTTGCTTTATTATAAGCTCTGTAGCCCATGGTCCCATGGCTGAAGACCCCCAAAGCCCCCCTAGCCTGTAGCCCCCCTGCCTCCCAACCTCTCAGCCCTCTACCTCCCCAGCCCCAAAGAAAAAGGTAGAAAGGGAGGGTGTACTCTACTAAGATGTATCTAACATGTGAAGGATAATCAATGCTTTTGTTCTCCTTGGAGCTGTTGCTGGAGAGGGGAGCTATAGTTACCCTCCACACACACGTGGATGAGTTGCCATGGGAACAAAGTTTGTATCTCTTTCTCAGCAGGTAAACATAAAAAATATTTTTTTATTTTATCTCTGTACACACACGCACACGCGCACCTCAGACCAGACTGCTCTGAAATATGAACCAATCTCACACCAGACATGCAGACGGACAGACAGGCATGCAGACAGGTAGACAGACTAAGGTATGAAGAAGTAACTACTACTAACCGTAACGAGGAACAGGGGGTCATTGTTGTACCGGCATCAGGCCAGCAGCACAGGTAGTTACAAATCAGAGTCCGTCTGTGTAACATAGCAGAGTCCGTCTGTGTAACATAGCAGAGTCCGTCTGTGTAACATAGCAGAGTCCGTCTGTGTAACATAGCAGAGTCCGTCTGTGTAACAGAGAGATGGCAGCAGAGGGACCACACACGTCAGCTACGACACAACACCACCCCTCTGGTTCCAGAACACTGCATGCTGTCTGACATCACACAGGGAAATGGAAACACAGCCGGCAAAATACAATACAGAGGGACCCGTGTAGAGAGAGAGAGACAGAGACAGAGACAGAGAGAGAGGGAGATAGATATATGGGAGAGAGAGAGAGGGAGGGTGTTACGTACGTCTCCCGAAAGAGGCAACGCAACGCCCCACTGCGCACAAGAACCCCTGGACCGGATGGTGGGATAAGGCATCGTGGTGCAAAGTGAGGGAAGCAAAGCCAACTCTGTCTTCAAACAGTTTATTAACTGCTGAATAAACGAACAGGGGAAAAGGGGCTAGGCCATCCAAAACAAAGAAAGCAAAACGATAGTTTCTATCCCTACCTTGTCACAGCACTCACCCTAACTAGCACCGTAGTTCTGGCGAACCCAAAAATACAGGGGTTGGTCAGCCCAGGTCTTACCTAGTGTATATATACAATAAGGTTATCCTGCGGGTAGTGTAAGCCCCAGGGCCTCTTGCCTAAAGCACGTGGCTTTCCCCTTTCCCCCTGGGAACAAAAGCAAAAGGTGTTAACCCAAATGATGGCAAACAACAATGAACAAAGTTCAACACAGCAGCACACAGAACAATGAACAATGTTCAACACAGCAGCACACAGACCAATACAGACAGCAGTCAGCCAAGCTCTCTAGCTGGTCAACTACTGGGGCTTAAATAAGGCACATCCCAGCTGCAGCCACTGACGAGTGGGGGGCAGAGCGGAGTCCTGATCAGGGGCTTCGACCAGTCAGCCACTGCAACTGGTTTAGAAGCCATCTTGCCCAACATGACAACCCTAAAGGAAAAGAGACACACAAACCACAAACAAACAGACATACGGACACAGAACCACACTGGAGCATTGGGGATGTAACAGAGGGATAGATAGATAGGGGAAAGACAGAGAGAGAGAGGGAGGGAGAGATAAGGAAGAGAGAGAGAGGGAGGGAGAGAGAGGGGAGAGAGGGATAGATAGGGGAGAGAAGGAGAGAGAGGTGAGAGAGGGAGGGAGAGAGATGGAGAGGAAGGGAGGTGAGAGAGGGAGGGAGAGAGGTGAGATGGATAAAGAGGGAGAGAGCGGTGGTCTACTGGTGGTTCAGATTGATGTGTTCAGTGAAGTCATTAGGAATGGGGGAGTAGGAAGTTGTTTCTGGTGGTGGGGGAGGGGGGTTGCATTTGGCACGCGACCAGTGGGGGAGAGATGGAGGAAGAAAAGGGGAAGGAGGGATGAAGGGGTAGAGGGAGAGAAAGTAGGAGAGGTGGAGCTCGTGGGGTTGGGGGACTGGGGTTTGTTTGGCATGTGTGTCTATGGATTGTGTACAATGTGTGAGTGTGTGGGTGGAGGGGGAGTTGTGGTGGTGGTGGGGTTGGGGGATTGGTGTATGTGTGTGTACGTATGTGTGTGTGTGTGTGTGTGTGTGGAGGGGGGGCTGGTTGTTAATCTCTGCTTTGTCCTTGAGAAGGTGAATAGCCCAGTCCTTCTGGTGTCCATTACCTCCTGCCAAACTGAGAAGCCCCATCTCATTTAGTACCTGCTGGACCCTCCACACACACACATTCTCTCTCTCTCTGCACACACACTCTCACTCTCTCTGCACACATTCTCTCTCTCTCTGCACACACACACACACTCATGCTCTGTCTCTGCACACACACACACACTCTCTCTCTCTCTCTCTCTCTCTCTCTCTCTCTCTCTCTCTCTCTCTCTGCACACACACTCTCTCTCTCTGCACACATTCTCTCTCTGCACACACACACACACAAACTCATGCTCTGTCTCTGCACACACACACACACACAAACTCATGCTCTGTCTCTGCACACACACACTCTCACTCTCACTCTCACTCTCACTCTCACTCTCACTCTCACTCTCACTCTCACTCTCACTCTCACTCTCACTCTCACTCTCACTCTCTCTCTCTCTCTCTCTCTCTCTCTCTCTCTCTCTCTCTCTCTCTCTCTCTCTCTCTCTCTCTCTCTCTCTCTCTCTCTCTCCCTCTCTCTCTCTCTCTCTCTCTCTCTCTGCACACACACACACACGCTCTCTCTCTGCACACACACACACACACCTCTCACAGTGAGCAGTCTAGTGTCTCAGTCGCCAGGGTGTCTGTCTGAGCTGATGCCTTCATGGCCAACACAGCACCCCAACAACCCAGCAACCCAGCACCCCAACAACCCAGCAACCCAGCACCCCAACAACCCAGCACTCCAACAACCCAGCAACCCAGCACCCCAACGACCCAGCACTCCAACAACCCAGCAACCCAGCACCCCAACAACCCAGCACCCCAACAACCCAGCACCCCAACAACCCAGCACCCTAACAACCCAGCAACCCAGCACCCCAACAACCCAACAACCCAACAAACCAACAACCCAGCACCCCAACAACCCAGCGCCCCAACAACCCAACAACCCAGCAACCCAGCACCCCAGCAACCCAGCACCCCAACAACCCAGCACCCCAACAACCCAGCAACCCAGCACCCCAACAACCCAGCAACCCAGCACCCCAACAACCCATCCACCCATCACCCCAACAACCCAGCAACCCAACAACCCAGCACCCCAACAACCCAGCAACCCAGCACCCCAACAACCCAGCACTCCAACAACCCAGAAACCCAGCACCCCAACAACCCAGCACCCCAACATCCCAGCACCCAAACAACCCAACAACCCAACAACCCAGCACCCCAACAACCCAGCGCCCCAACAACCCAACAACCCAGCAACCCAGCACCCCAGCAACCCAGCACCCCAACAACCCAGCACCCCAACAACCCAGCACCCCAACAACCCAGCAACCCAGCACCCAACAACCCAGCCACCCATCACCCCAACAACCCAGCAACCCAACAACCCAGCACCCCAACAACCCAGCAACCCAGCACCCCAACAACCCAGCAACCCAGCACCCCAACAACCCAGCCACCCATCACCCCAACAACCCAGCAACCCAACAACCCAGCACCCCAACAACCCAGCACCCCAACAACCCAGCACCCCAACAACCCAACAACCCAGCACCCCAACAACCCAACAACCCAGCGCCCCAACAACCCAACCACCCAGCAACCCAGCACCCCAGCAACCCAGCACCCCAACAACCCAGCACCCCAACAACCCAGCCACCCAGCACCCCAACAACCCAGCACCCCAACAACCCAGCACCCCAACAACCCAGCAACCCAGCACCCCAACAACCCAGCAACCCAGCACCCCAACAACCCAGCAACCCAGCACCCCAACAACCCAGCACTCCAACAACCCAGCAACCCAGCACCCCAACAACCCAGCAACCCAGCACCCCAACAACCCAGCACTCCAACAACCCAGCAACCCAGCACCCCAACAACCCAGCACCCCAACAACACAGCACCCCAACAACCCAGCAACCCAGCACCCAAACAACCCAACAACCCAACAACCCAACAACCCAGCACCTCAACAACACAGCGCCCCAACAACCCAACAACCCAGCAACCCAGCACCCCAGCAACCCAGCACCCCAACAACCCAGCACCCCAACAACCCAACAACCCAGCGCCCCAACAACCCAGCACCCCAACAACCCAACAACCCAACAACCCAGCACCCCAACAACCCAGCGCCCCAACAACCCAACAACCCAGAAACCCAGCACCCCAGCACCCCAACAACCCAGCACCCCAGCACCCCAGCATCCCAACAACCCAGCAACCCAGCACCCCAACAACCCAGCAACCCAGCACCCCAACAACCCAGCACCCCAACAACCCAGCACCCCAACAACCCAGCAACCCAGCACCCCAACAACCCAGCACCCCAACAACCCAGCACCCCAACAACCCAGCAACCCAGCACCCAAACAACCCAACAACCCAACAACCCAGCACCTCAACAACACAGCGCCCCAACAACCCAACAACCCAGCAACCCAGCACCCCAGCAACCCAGCACCCCAACAACCCAGCACCCCAACAACCCAACAACCCAGCGCCCCAACAACCCAGCACCCCAACAACCCAACAACCCAACAACCCAGCGCCCCAACAACCCAACAACCCAGAAACCCAGCACCCCAGCACCCCAACAACCCAGCACCCCAGCATCCCAACAACCCAGCAATCCAGCACCCCAACAACCCAGCAACCCAGCACCCCAACAACCCAGCACCCCAACAACCCAGCACCCCAACAACCCAGCAACCCAGCACCCCAACAACCCAGCAACCCAACAACCCAGCACCCCAACAACCCAGCACCCCAACAACCCAGCAACCCAACAACACAGCACCCCAACAACCCAGCACCCCAACAACCCAGCTTCTATCTCTCTCTACACCTCCCTCCTGTCGCCCCCTCCTCCCTTGCCCCCCCCTCCTCCCGCCTCCCTGTTTTCCTGTCCCATATGTGTCTTGTTATGTGTCTGCATCCCTCGTTTTCCTGTCTTTCTACTTATGGCCTGTTCAGTCTTTCTCTTCCTTTCTTTCTTCACTGTTATATGTGAAGAAAGAAAGATCTCACTCACTCTCTCTCTCTCTCTCTCTTTCTCTCTCTCTCTCGTAAGTTACAGTATGAACAGTAGACTCCTCTCTGGCGCGGAGAGAAAGAGAGGTCCCAGACGTGAGTCTTAACAGCTCCAAGGTGTTTCACATCAAGCACCCGCTCCTCTAATCCCCTCCCCTCCTCTGCTCTCTCTTTGTTCTGTTCATTTGTATCTTCGGTTCATCTGAAGGGGAGTTTGTGTTTCAGTGTTAAATCTGTCATTATGTTGGCACAAACAAACTTGCACACAAACACACACACTCATTTACACTTACATGCTGACAAACACACAGTGAGAAAGCCATGTTCCCTGAAGTTTGCTAACACAGGTGTTTGGCAATGCTGTGTGTGTGTTTGAGTGTGTTATCTCTCAACCCAAGAATCCCCCCCACACTGTTGCACACAAGCCCCCCCGCTATCCCCCCACTACCTCCCCCCCCGACCCCACAGGTCCAGATGCTGCTGACCCCCCCAGGTCCAGATGCTGCTCATATATTATTGATGTGAGTCGATGCAGTGGAATGAAGTATTTATGGAACTAAAATGATCCATGAAGAGCCAGCATACATCCAATCCTGTATGTCCCCTCTGCCCTCCTCCCTCTCCCCTCACCAACCCTGCATGCTCACATCTGCATTTCCCCTTTACCCTCCTCCCTCATCCACTTCACTGTGCACCTCCATCATCCCTCCCTCTCTCTCTTGCACTGCTCATCTTCCTGTCTGTCATTCAGCATGGGAGGAGGGGAGAGAGATGGAGATGAGGGTGGAGGGAGGGAGGTAGAGGGATGGGGGGGGGGGGAGAGAGATGAAGATGAGGGTGGAGGGAGGGAGGTAGAGGGATGGGGGGAGGGGAGAGAGATGGAGATGAGGGTGGAGGGAGGGAGGTAGAGGGATGGGGGGAGGGGAGAGAGATGGAGATGAGGGTGGAGGGAGGGGGGTAGAGGGATGGGGGGAGGGGAGAGGTAATAAAATCCTACCCTGTTCAGAGTGTGTGGGGAATATTTTTTATGGTGCAAGGACATCTGAAAGAATACTGAAATGTGACACAAACACACACACTCACAGACACATTCACACCCCCACTCTCACCTACACACACTCTCACATTCCTGCTGTCTTCAGCATCGGAGGTCTGCTGGAGTAAATCTACTAATGACGTTACTGAAGCATCTTCAGCCTGATATTATGACTATGAGTGTGTGTGAGAATGTGTGTGGATGAGTATGTGTGTGTGTGAGGTTGTGTGTGTGTGTACGTGTTAGATATTATCGTCGATATTATCGTCCGATATTAGGCATTTTCCAAACTATCGGTATCGGCATTTATAATGTTGTTCAAAGGACTAAGTTTCATATCTTAAGTTTGTATTTTTATACATTTTATTTATAATAACTTTAATATATTTTGATGTTCCTCTGTTCTGTTGTGACAATAAAACAAACAAGTTTATTTTTAAACTGCATTATCATATTATCATCATATTATTGTTCTTGGGCAAGGCACTTTACCCTACTTGCCTCGTGGGAATGTCTCTGTACTTACTGTAAGTTGCTAATGTTAGGGAAATCAGTTTATGTTTCGTTACACGTTTCTGGATTATTTATATATTTATTTGGATATATCGGCCAATATATCGTAATATCAGATTTTAAAATCACCAAATATTCGTAGCGGTATCGGCCTTAAAAATCCTTTATCGGTCGGGCTCTAGTACGTGTGTTTACGTGTATATGCATGTGTACATGTGAGGATGGGTGTGTGTGTACGTGTGTGATGATGTGTGTGTGTGTAAGGATGTGTGTGTGTAAGGATGAGTGTGTGTGTGTAATTAGTGTCTGGGCCAGGCTGGTCCAGTGACAGATACTCTGACGCCATGAAGGGCGAAGGGGACATGGACAAATAGCTCTGCTTCCATTCATAACCATTAGCAGCATGTGTGCGTGTGTGTGTACATGTGTGTGCGTGTGGAGAGAAGAGGCAGACTAAGTCAGGAGGGATGTTGAAGTCTGCAGCTACCTCTCCCTCCCTCATACCTCGCTCATACCTCATCCCCCCCTCAGCCCTCGCTCATACCTCTCTCATACCTCTCCCTCTCTCATCCCTCTCATACATTTACATTTACATTTAGGCATTTAGCAGACGCTTTTATCCAAAGCGACTTCCAAGAGAGAGCTTTACAAAAGAGCATAAGTCACTGATCATAACAACGAGATAGCCCCAAACATTGCGAGAAGCCAAAACATGAAGCATACATTGTGGAAAACCAAATAAGTGCCAGAGGGAAGAACCATAAGAGCATGCAGTTAAACAAGTTACAATTGAACAACATGAAACTCCCCACAAGAGTGCAAGAGTGTACCTGTAGAAAAAACAATAAACAGTAAAATATTTCACAGCGAGTACAATAATTTGAAACCGTTACAACTAACCAACAAGAGCAACAAGTCTCTCAATAGTCTAAAAGTCTCGAGTTATTGTCATCTTGGAGGAAACTAACATCAGGTCCAGCCAAGCATTCCTAAGTGCCGTTGTACTCCCGGAACAAGTGCGTCTTGAGCCTCTCTCTACCTCATCCCCCCCCTCAGCTCTCGCTCATACCTCTCTCTACCTCATCCCTCTCTCATCCATCTCATACCTCTCTCTACCTCATCCCTCTCTCATCCCTCTCCCTCTCTCATCCATCTCATACCTCTCTCTACCTCATCCCTCATACTATTAGACTTATATGTTAGTTTTTTCTTTACAATGTTCTGTTTGTCTGTTTTGTTCAATCCTTTGTCTTTATATTTTACTGTTGTCTTGTCTTCACACTTGTAAAGCGACTTTGGGTATTTAGAAAAGCGCTATAAAAAAATGACAGCACACACAATCTTCTATCTATAATAGACTCTCTGCATCACTGGGAATCCCAGTGACCTTGTGGTGAGGAGAGAGGTTGTGTCTGGATGACCAGTATGGACCCCACAGGAAGACAGACCAGCCTGCAGGAGAAACAGATAACTCTCTTCCTGTTGTTAAAAGCTTCCTAAAGGGAAGCAAGTCTGCTCAGAGGCAGAATGATCCGTAACACTAATCATCATCCTGATCCTCTTCCTCCTCAAAACATCCAACCATGCTGGCACAGTGTGAATGTGTCTGGTTCAGTCTGGTTTCTAAGTGTGTTTCCTAGGTAATAGTCTCGTTCTGAGTGTGTTTCCTAGGTAACAGTCTGGTTCTAAGTGTGTTTCCTTTGTAATAGTCTGGTTCTGAGTGTTTCCTTGGTTCTGCTGTTTCTGTCACCAGGATGAAAGCAGCGGCATCATGTTTGACTCGTTCTACAGATGACGCGTGTTGTGCGTGATAGCCAGGAAATGGCAAAAGGCATACAATGACAAGAAAACTAAGTATTTTGTTACTTCCCATCTCTGGTGTGCTGTGTGAGAGAGTGTGTGTTTGTGTGTGTGTGTGTGTGGTGAGACAGTGTGTGAGAGAGAGAGAAAGAGAAGAGTGTGTGTGAGAGAGAAGAGAGAGAGAGAGAGAGAGAGAGAGAGAGAGAGAGAGAGAGAGGGTGTGTGTGTGTGTGTGTGCGTGGTGTGTGGTGTGTGAGACAGTGTGTGAGAGAGAGAGAAAGAGAAGAGTGTGTGTGAGAGAGAAGAGAGAGAGAGAGAGAGAGAGAGAGTGAGGGTGTGTGTGTGTGTGTGTGTGTGTGTGTGTGTGAGGACAGTGTGTGAGAGAGAGAGAAAGAGAAGAGTGTGTGTGAGATGAGAAGAGAGAGAAGAGAGAGAGAGAGAGAGAGAGAGAGAGAAGAGGAGAGAGAGAGAGAAGGAGAGAGAGAGGGAGAGAGAGAGGGTGTGTGTGTGCTGTGATGTTTGAAGGGGCATCTGGTGGAAACACAGTCCAGATGGAGCATGAGAGCCAGAGGCCCTAGAGGGAGAGGGAGAGAGGGAGAGAGGGAGAGAGAGGAGGGGAGAGAGAGAGAGAGAGAGGAGAGAGAGAGAAGAGAAGAGAGAGAGAGAGAGTGAGAGAGAGAGAGAGAGAGAGAGAGAGGGAGGGAGGGAGAATGAGTCCAGTATCAGTGCATCATCAGTAGAGAACACTGTGGACTTGTTCAAGTCTTAGAGAAGACCCTTCTCCCTCAGCTCTGTAACCATGACAGCCCAGTCAGCCACCAGCCAGCACCAGTGCTGATCCGGCTGCATGTCAGGTGGGGTGGGACGGCGCTGAGTTTGGTTAATTGGTGGGACAAACACAGTTCACAGTCTTTATCAGCAATCTGCCTCTCTCTAAAACTCATCCTCTCTCTCTCTCTAAACTCATCCCTCTCCTCTCCTCCGTCTCTCTAAAACTCATCCTCTCTCTCTCTCCCCTAAACTCAATGCTCTATACGTTTTGTCTGAAGAAAGTTTTCCCACTTCCCTCTCCTCTCTCTCTCCTCTAGCTTCTGACCCCAGGGGAAACAAGCGACCCCAGAGCTGATGGCACCCAGGGTCACATAGGAACAGTAATCAATCACAGAGCGCCAGGTCTGAATCCAGATGAGCTGTATGTCTGGCAGCAGGTGGTCTCTGGTCTAAGGCAGGAGGCCCCATGACTGTGTGTGACTGTATGTTTGCATGTGCGTGACTGTGTGTTAGCATGTGCATGTGTGTGACTGTGTTTGCATGTGCGTGTGTGTGTGACTGTGTGTTAGCATGTGCGTGTGTGTGACTGTGTGTTATCATTTACATTTACATTTAGTCATTTAGCAGACGCTCTTATCCAGAGCGACTTTACAGTAAGTACAGGGACATTCCCCTCGAGGCAAGTAGGGTGAAGTGCCTTGCCCAAGGACACAACGTCATTTTGCACGGCCGAGAATCGAACCAGCGACCCTTCTGATTACTAACCCAATTCTCTAACCGCTCAGCCACCTGACTCCCTAGCATGTGTGTGTGTGTGACTGTGTGTTTGCATGTGTGTTGTGTGTGACTGTGTGTTAGCATGTGTGTGTGTGTGACTGTGTGTTTGCATGTGTGTGTGTGTGACTGTGTGTTTGCATGTGTGTGTGTGTGACTGTGTGTTAGCATGTGTGTGTGTGTGACTGTGTGTTAGCATGTGTGTGTGTGTGACTGTGTGTTTGCATGTGTGTGTGTGTGACTGTGTGTTTGCATGTGTGTGTGTGTGACTGTGTGTTAGCATGTGTGTGTGTGTGTGACTGTGTGTTAGCATGTGTGTGTGTGTGACTGTGTGTTTGCATGTGTGTGTGTGTGACTGTGTGTTAGCATGTGTGTGTGTTGTGACTGTGTGTTTGCATGTGTGTGTGTGTGACTGTGTGTTAGCATGTGTGTGTGTGTGACTGTGTGTTAGCATGTGTGTGTGTGTGACTATGTGATCTCTGGATGTTCCAGAGATCACATGGGGAGTCAGGTGGCTGAGCGGTTAGGGGAATCGGGCTAGTAATCAGAAGGTCGCTGGTTCGATTCCCAACTGTGCCAAATGACGTTGTGTCCTTAGGCAAGGCACTTCACCCTACTTGCATCGGGGGAATGTCCCTGTACTTACTGTAAGTCGCTCTGGATAAGAGCGTCTGCTAAATGACTAAATGTAAATGTAATGTTCATTAACAGTCCAGATCCTCCTCAGCCTGACTCTGCTCCATTCAGACCGTCTATGGCTGTCCCCACGCCCACTACAACATCCCAACAGGGCCATTCACATCAGCCGCTAATGTCAGTACAATCTTGCCTTGAAGGAGAGGAAGAGGGAGGATGGGAGAGGATGGGAGAGGATGAGAAAGGGGGGGAGAGAAGGAGAGTTGAGAGGATGAGAGAGGAGAAGGAGAGGGTGAGGAGAGAGGATGAGAGAGGAAAGGAGAGGTGAGGAGAGAGGATGAGAGGAGGAGAGAAGAAGAGAGGTGAGGAGGAGCTAGCTCAGAGTGGAAAAACACACGCACACCCTTCCACACACACACTTACACTCACAGACACGAGACAGAGAGACTGATAAGTCTAAATTAATAGTGCCAATCAATACTCCACCAGTGAGCTGCGGTGATTCTTCCTCTGATATTTGATCGTGTCTTATCTTCTCAGATGAAGTTACATGAAACGTCTCCTGAAACACCACACCTTCACATGCTCAGAAAACACCAAACATTCATCATGATGAAGGTTTTAATCCTCGGCATGGAACACACACTCCACACACACACATCACGGACATAAACAGGCAGAAACCCCACCATACACACACACAAAGAAATAACATTAATAAGAAGGGGAGGAAGGGAGAAGGAGAAAAGGAGGAGGAGAGGAGAAGGGGAGAAGGAGAGGAGAAAAGGAGGAGGAGAGGAGAAGGGGGAGAAGGAGAGGAGAAAAGGAGGAGGAGAGGAGAAGGGGAGGAGGAGAGGAGAAAGGGAGGATGACAGTCAACAGAGTAGAGAAACAGAGAGAGACGTTAACTTTGACAAAGCACACATCATCACATGGCTTGACCTCAAACGAGTGAGTCACACTGCTGTCACACACACCCCTCCCCCGAGGCTAGCCTCTCTATCATTGGTTCAGACAGGCACCATGCTCCAGGCACATTGGCGGATTGTTTGTGGGGACTCTGAACTTGTTGATTTCTGATTGATGTGTTTATGTGACAGGTCAACGTTCTAATGGAGAACAGCTGGTTCCAGGTTCCAGTTTCTACGTTCTCTTCAGAGGAAGCAGCCAACATTTGATCCATCTTCAAAAGATAAAGACTGAAATTTATTAAATCTGAGACGCTCTTTCCAGATAGCTGGACCAGCGTGGTGGGGAGGCAGGCCTGGGCAGCGTGGGATCTAAGGGGTTCTGAGTGTGGCTCTGGGGAGGCAGGCCTGGGCAGCGTGGGATCTAAGGGGTTCTGGGTGTGGCTCTGGGAAGGTTTCCTGGTTCTCTGATCCAGGGTTCTGTGAAGGGTACAAGGTTCTGTCTGGTTGTGAGTTCTGGCGAGAAATTTCTAAAGAGTTCTAGTGTTCCACATCCCCGACCTCTGGAAACAGTTAAGGTTTCTGTTCTGCTGAGCGTTCTAGTAAACCTCCTCCCGACTGCAGTTCAGACACTAGAACACTGAAGGCTGCTTCAGGAAGTCAGAGAAGAAACCAGTCAAACTGGAAAACGACGTTATTACAATATGTGACAGGAAGTAGAGGAGGAAAACAGTGTGACAGTTTCCTGCATCCCACTGTGACAGGAAGCAGAAATGACAGATGTTTATGCCTGTGTGTGCACTAGGTGTGTGTATATATTTGGTGTGTGTGTGTATTAGATGTGTGTGTGTACATTATTAGGTGTGTGTTTGTGTATTAGTTGTGTGTGTTTAGGCATGTGTACATGATTAGGTGTGTGTGTATTAGGTATGTGTGTGTGCAGTATTAGGTGTGTGTAGAGCTGAAGGCGGATGGGCTAATCTTAAAACATATTGTGATCTGTGAATCCTATCAGGTCATTTCACACCTGAACAGACACTCAATATCCCAGAGTACCCAGAGAATACTCACCTCTTCCTCCATCCCTTCCTTCTCACTTCCCTCCTCCATTCATCCCTCCTCACCACTACTCCAGTGTGTGTAAAAGGTGTGTGTGTAAAAGGTGTGTGTGTATAAGGTGTGTGTGTGTGAGGTAGAAACACTTGTTTGATCTCCTTCCAACTCCTCAGGGAAAGGGTTCTTATCATATTTTATACATTTAGTTTGTTGTGTACTTGACTACCAGGCAGGAAGTTATATTTCCTATTCTGCGTATTACTGTACCATCTGTGCACAGGGTCCTTCTCGTTACACAGGAGTGTGTATATGTGTGAAATATATATATATGTGTGTGTATGTGTTATATATGTGTGATAAATGTTTGATGCATCTGAACATCCAGTCTGAAGGAAAACA
>NC_085028.1:18393430-18429225 GCF_963692335.1 Osmerus eperlanus
CCCCTTCCCTCTCTGTGTGTGTTCAGGACATATTGGTATGCAGTAGAGTGAAACGGATGAATTTCCCATTTAGCCTGAAGCTTTATGGAAGTCAATGCCCAGAGAATGTTGAATATTTGAGCCCCCTTTCTCTCCCTCCTTCTCTTTCAGTCAGACTCACCTCCCTGTCTCTCTCCCTCCTTCTCTTTCAGTCAGACTCACCTCCCTGTCTCTCTCCCTCCTTCTCTTTCAGTCAGACTCACCTCCCTGTCTCTCTCCCTCCTTCTCTTTCAGTCAGACTCACCTCCCTGTCTCTCTCCCCCTTCTCTTTCAGTCAGACTCACCTCCCTGTCTCTCTCCCCCCTCTCTTTCAGTCAGACTCACCTCCCTGTCTCTCTCCCCCCTCTCTTTCAGTCAGACTCACCTCCCTGTCTCTCTCCCCCCTCTCTTTCAGTCAGACTCACCTCCCTGTCTCTCTCCCCCTTCTCTTTCAGTCAGACTCACCTCCCTGTCTCTCTCCCCCTTCTCTTTCAGTCAGACTCACCTCCCTGTCTCTCTCCCCCCTCTCTTTCAGTCAGACTCACCTCCCTGTCTCTCTCCCCCTTCTCTTTCAGTCAGACTCACCTCCCTGTCTCTCTCCCCCTCTCTTTCAGTCAGACTCACCTCCCTGTCTCTCTCCCCCTTCTCTTTCAGTCACTCACCTCCCTGTCTCTCTCCCCCCTCTCTTTCAGTCAGACTCACCTCCCTGTCTCTCTCCCCCTCTCTTTCAGTCAGACTCACCTCCCTGTCTCTCTCCCCCTTCTCTTTCAGTCACTCACCTCCCTGTCTCTCTCCCCCCTCTCTTTCAGTCAGACTCACCTCCCTGTCTCTCTCCCTCCTTCTCTTTCAGTCAGACTCACCTCCCTGTCTCTCTCCCCCCTCTCTTTCAGTCAGACTCACCTCCCTGTCTCTCTCCCCCTTCTCTTTCAGTCAGACTCACCTCCCTGTCTCTCTCCCCCTCTCTTTCAGACAGACTCACCTCCCTGTCTCTCTCCCCCCTCTCTTTCAGTCAGACTCACCTCCCTGTCTCTCTCCCCCCTCTCTTTCAGTCAGACTCACCTCCCTGTCTCTCTCTCCTCATTAATGTCATGTTTGACTTCCTCTTCTCTCTCCCTATTTTGAACATCTCCAGTTTTCACTCTCTCCCTCTCTCTCTCTCTCTGGTCCATGCTGAATGTCAGATGTGTTGGCAGCACCATAATCAGTCATTTATAATCAGTCATACAGATGGCCCACTCCATGCCTGCTAACACACGTGTGCGTGTCTGCAGAAGCGTGTGTGAGTCTGCAGAAGCGTGTGTATCTGCAGAAGCGTGTGTTGCTGCAGAAGCGTGTGTGAGTCTGCAGAAGCGTGTGAGTCTGCAGAAGCGTGTGTGTGTCTGCAGAAGCGTGTGTGAGTCTGCAGAAGCGTGTGTGAGTCTACAGAAGCGTGTGTGTCTGCAGAAGCGTGTGTGTGTCTGCAGAAGCGTGTGTGTCTGCAGAAGCGTGTGTGTCTGCAGAAGCGTGTGTGTGTCTGCAGAAGCGTGTGTGTGTCTGCAGAAGCGTGTGTGAGTCTGCAGAAGCGTGTGTGAGTCTGCAGAAGCATGTGTGAGTCTGCAGAAGCGTGTGTGAGTCTGCAGAACCATGTGTGAGTCTGCAGAAGCATGTGTGAGTCTGCAGAAGCGTGTGTGAGTCTGCAGAAGCGTGTGTGAGTCTGCAGAAGCGTGTGTTTCTGCATAAGCGTGTGTGAGTCTACAGAAGCGTGTGTGAGTCTGCAGAAGCATGTGTGTTTCTGCAGAAGCGTGTGTGTGTCTGCAGAAGCGTGTCTGCAGAAGCGTGTGAGTCTGCAGAAGCGTGTGTTTCTGCAGAAGCATGTGTGAGTCTGCAGAAGCGTGTGTGAGTCTGCAGAAGCGTGTGTGAGTCTGCAGAAGCGTGTGTGAGTCTGCAGAAGCGTGTGTTTCTGCAGAAGCGTAGAGGAACCTGGTTTGTATTGCTTTTCCCTCCGTTGTACCGAAATGTCTGAACCGCGGTATGAACCGAACCGTGACTTGAGTGTACCGTTCCACCCCTAGTGTAATGTTTGTATGTGTGCGTTTGTACGAGTGTGTTGTGGTGGAAATGTTATGGATAATCAACCGTTAAACTGAATTGGATGACTTCAACATACTGATATTTATTAAAGAGCACAGCCATTACACCAACATAACCATCTTCGACACACAAACATCAGACACAAAACCATCGGACTCAGAATCAGATGGGATCAGAAGTAGCGCAAGCCCAACAGCCTCTCACAAGTCCTGATCTCCATACCGCTCCATCTAACATAACACAAAGACATTTCCATACAGCTTCATCTAGCATTCTGGCTTGGAACCCCAGCAGACACCAGCACTACCCAGCTGTCAGCCCTGAACTCCAAAGAACATCCTTCAACACAATTTTATAGTAGGCTACACAGTTCTCAAAAGTCACTGGTTCATCCAATCAGTACACATGTCTGTCACAACCTCAATCCTGACTTACAGGATACAACTAATCAGTAGCATGTCTCAATCCTGACTTACAGGATACAACTGTCCCTTCCTACCTCAGCCTGAACACGATTCACTCAGTCAGTTACCTGTTTAATAAGCAACTGCTCAAACAGTCTCTGTTCATCAGCTCTTATAACCCTCAACTCAACTGTATTATTCAATACAATATTATTCCTGACCCTGTGTGTGTGTGTGTGTGTGTATCTACAGATGATTACTGGGTACTGGAGGTATCTTGATAAATAGCCCCGGAAAAGTTCTAGCACCATCTCAGATAAGTCTAGGAAACTCACACCACACACAGACACACAGACACACACAGACACACACACACACACACACACAGGTGAGTGGTGGCAGGGGAACTGCTCTCTAATTAAACAGTATAGATCTCCTGCTGTAGTGAGAGTTGAGGCATGCAGCGATTAAATTATTAACACTGTCGGAGTGAGACAGAGCAGACCAGACAAGTAGAGTTCAGACCAGACCAGTAGAGTTCAGACCAGACCAGACCAGTACAGTTCAGACCAGACCAGTAGTGTTCAGACCAGACCAGTAGAGTTCAGACCAGAAAAAAGACCAGTAGAGTTCAGACCAGACAAGACCAGTAGAGTTCAGACCAGACAAGACCAGTAGTGTTCAGACCAGACCAGACCAGTAGTGTTCAGACCAGACCAGACCAGTAGAGTTCAGACCAGACCAGACCCACACATTCCACACTCTCACACAGTAAGAGAGAATCAATAATATTGATGTGAAGACATATCCATCACCCTGCTGAGGCACATTTAACCCTTCACCCCTCCCCCTGCTGGTGAGACATGGACACTGCAGACACACCCTTCCCCTGCTGGTGAGACATGCACACTGCAGACACACCCTTCCCCTGCTGGTGAGACATGGACACTGCAGACACACCCTTCCCCTGCTGGTGAGACATGGACACTGCAGACACACCCTTCCCCTGCTGGTGAGACATGCACACTGCAGACACACCCTTCCCCCTGCTGGTGAGACATGCACACTGCAGACACACCCTTCCCCTGCTGGTGAGACATGGACACTGCAGACACACCCTTCCCCCTGCTGGTGAGACATGGACACTGCAGACACACCCTTCCCCTGCTGGTGAGACATGCACACTGCAGACACACCCTTCCCCTGCTGGTGAGACATGCACACTGCAGACACACCCTTCCCCTGCTGGTGAGACATGGACACTGCAGACACACCCTTCCCCTGCTGGTGAGACATGCACACTGCAGACACACCCTTCCCCTGCTGGTGAGACATGCACACTGCAGACACACCCTTCCCCTGCTGGTGAGACATGGACACTGCAGACACACCCTTCCCCTGCTGGTGAGACATGCACACTGCAGACACACCCTTCCCCTGCTGGTGAGACATGGACACTGCAGACACACCCTTCCCCTGCTGGTGAGACATGGACACTGCAGACACACCCTTCCCATCCTCCCCTTCACCCCTCCTACCCTCCCCTCCTTCCCCTCAAGTCATGAACTAACTACATAAATCAACATAAAACACAACGTAAAAAGACCCACTGATATCACTACACACCATTAAATACATCCCCCTGGTTTGGTATAGCCCACCTCAACAGACCAAGTGTACTTGGAAGTTTTCCCACACAGAACATGGTGCAGACTAACCTGGTCTGTGAAGCGTGCAGGTCCAACAATGCAGAACATGGTGAAGACTAACCTGATCTGTGAAGGGGGCAGGTCCACCACTGCAGAACAAGACACCAAGAAGCTCCAACCACTTTCAACCTTCAACATGATTACAGTCAAGTAAACTCCTCAAAAAGAGTTCGGAAACGTTATTTCGGTCGATTATTCCTTTCCTTCAGTAATACCAATTGGTATTGTATATTGTGTTTATATCTTTGGAAAGCCTGATTAGTCACCTTTACAACGAGGTACAACTTGTAAGGATCGTGCATTCGTGGAATGAGCAACACAGCTAACCGTGTGAGTAGTGGCCCAAAAATAATTGCCAAAATCCCCTGCAATATTCTTCTGTTGGTATTCACTCTCTTTTTAGAGCTTCAAGTTTGATCAGCTTGGGCGTGCTGTATGTGCCAGAGTGACCAACGCAAACATGTTGGCTGACTTGCGATATATCCTGGTTGAGGAATGGGATGCCATCCCACAGCAGTGGGACCAGGCTAGTGACCAGCATGAGGAGTAGGTGCCAAACTGTTGTGGCTGCATATGGATCTTCCACACGCTACTGAGGTCCCTGACAGTGTAAAATGAATAAAGTGTAAAAATGGCCAATATGTGTTGTTTTTTCCTTATTACTGTGGGAGAGTGCAATCATCCAATCCACCAAGAAACTCAAAACGGGAGTGAATACCAACAGAAGAATATTGCAGGGGATTTTGGCAAAAGAAATTGGGCCGCTACCCACACGGTTAGCTGTGTTGCTCATTCCACGAATGCACGATCCTTACAAGTTTTAGCTCGTTGTAAAGGTGACTAATCAAGCTTTCCAACTATATAAAATACAATACCAATTGCTATTATTGAAGGGGAGGAATAATCGACCGAAATAACGTTTCCGAACTTTTTTTGAGGAGTTTATTTAGAATAGACCTATTTGATGGAAATAATGTGTGATAATGTGATATTATGTTATAATTCAGTCGCCACAAAAAGATAATCACTAATAATAGACAGTTTGGGAAAATACAACTTGCAAACTCAATTTGGATTCATATACAGATTTATATATACTATAACCGAAATAGGCTCCCACATCTTCATCTATTGTACTCGCCCTATACTCGACAAAGTTGTGGATATAACATGTTAACCTCAACTGTCTCAAACTGTCAAATAACCCAGTGCTCTTCAACCCTGGTCCTCAGGGCCCACTGCTCCAACACACCTGATAACGACCCATTCATTTGAATCAGGTGTGGTGGGGCAGTGAAACATCTCAAACACACAGGACAGAGGACCCTGTGTGTAGACCTATTCACCATGACGTCACAACAACAATAGAGGGTCTTCCTGGTAGCAAAACCCGACAGCACCACTAGTAAATTGCTTGGAAGGGAGACCCACCGTCGGCCATAGCAAATAAAATAATTTTTCTACCCTTATACTACTAAAGTAATTTGTGTATTAATTTGACCTTGTCAATTTGATCACTCTGGCTTTATTTGTACTCATGAGGAAACAATAATGTGGCAGTAGGTATTTGTATTTCTGTAAGATGTTCTTCTTACTTAACATTTCACAATGTTTTTAACTATGTAACTATGTTTACAGTAGCCGGCGGGATCTCTTCTCTGGTCAGTGGAAGCCGCTCGCGTTCTGCCACCCAGAAGTATCTTTGTGCCTATTGTTTACAAACATTCTGAAATGCCCTATATGACAAGGCCAAGCAAATGTCAAAGATGTTTGACAAAAATACAGTAACATAATCAAAAGGAAAAGTAAGAATATCATACGTTTTATCTCCATCTTCAGTCCACAGATGTCTGATTTACAAATCTGTTGACATATAACGTGTTAGAAATGAAAGACAATTCTTCAAGTCAAATGATTGTTAACTTTCCATCAGTTACTGTAATAGTATGCGTAGCTACAGTGGCAAATCTAGAGCTACTAATTTCTCATCAGTCTTGGTGCCACCGGCGTTGGGAGGTGGCCTACACAGGCGTGCTAACTAGCTGCTGCCTTTAAGTAGTTTGTTTTACATTTCCATCAGTTAATCTTATTTGTAGATAGAGGCAAAGTATATATACCTATTTTGTATCACGTTGCTTGACTGCCTCTACTGACGCTTCGGCATCGGGAGTACAGGCGTGACAACTAGCAACAGCTGTTGCTGTTACTGTCAATAACAAATGAACACCCCATCAGGCATAAGCTTTAGTGACGGGTCGTTCGCGAACGATCCGGCTCTAAGAGCCGGCTCTTGAAGGTGAACGTCGGGAGCTGGCTCGCATATCTGAAGAGCCGACTCTATTTTTAATAGATTAATACAGCATATAAAAACTAAATTATTATGAAATAATGAATTTTAATTGTATTTAAATAGACTAATTCAAAAGAACAACAAAAAAATACTTGTAGGCTTAAAGGCGCACACGATCATCCTCACATTCTGTTCCTGTCAATCCTGCATGAGGGAGGGCCGAGCCAACTCACACAGTCAGAGAGTAGTCAAAACTCGGAGGAGAGCCATGACAAATCAATGCATTTTTAAAGATATGTGGTTACGGTCGAGTATGATTTCATTTAATAATTTAATTCAAATTGTTTTCACACCTATCATAGTCAAATTCATAGTTAAAACATGTATTTTTTAAAGAGCCGTTCCGGGAGCCAAAAGAGACGGCTCTTTTTAGTGAGCTGAGCCATACGAGCCGGCTCACGAAAAAGAGCCGGAATGCCCATTACTAATAAGCTTCACAGCCTCTCGGTGCCACAAAACTCGAGGCTTAGAGCGGTGGAACGTTTCAAAAAATGACCTAAATCACGCCCAAAAACTAAAATCTGATTTTGGATTTGTTTAAGTCATGTTAGGTTGCATACGCATTCAATAGAAAAATTGAGCAAAACTGTTAAGACATTTTTGGTCTGTCCACCCTAGTCTAACTAGCCAAAGAGACAAATTCCATTAGCCAACCTGAAGTAGAATTTGTAAAAAGAATGATGCCAGTTATCCATTAGTTTAGGCTACTTCTTACTGGCTTGTAAAAAGGAATAGCTTTAAGTAGTTCATATCACATTTCCATTTTTTTTATTAACAAAGATAGCTTCCTATTCTGTTGTGTCAGTTGTGCTTGCCTGCCTGGCTGCCTGCTCAGCTCGCGCGCATCACGCTTCAGCTCGCGCGCATCACGCTTCAGCTCGCGCGCATCACGCTTCAGCTCGCGCGCATCACGCTTCAGCTCGCGCGCATCACGCTTCAGCTCGCGCGCATCACGCTTCAGCTCGCGCGCATCACGCTTCAGCTCGCGCGCATCACGCTTCAGCTCGCGCGCATCACGCTTCAGCTCGCGCGCATCACGCTTCAGCTCGCGCGCATCACGCTTCAGCTCGCGCGCATCACGCTTCAGCTCGCGCGCATCACGCTTCAGCTCGCGCGCATCACGCTTCAGCTCGCGCGCATCACGCTTCAGCTCGCGCGCATCACGCTTCAGCTCGCGCGCATCACGCTTCAGCTCGCGCGCATCACGCTTCAGCTCGCGCGCATCACGCTTCAGCTCGCGCGCATCACGCTTCAGCTCGCGCGCATCACGCTTCAGCTCGCGCGCATCACGCTTCAGCTCGCGCGCATCACGCTTCAGCTCGCGCGCATCACGCTTCAGCTCGCGCGCATCACGCTTCAGCTCAAGTATATATATCTATACTTGCTATGCCACATGCAGATACTAGTGTAAATATATCTATACTTGCTATGCCACATGCAGATACTAGTGTAAATATATCTATACTTGCTATGCCACATGCAGATACTAGTGTAAATATATCTATACTTGCTATGCCACATGCAGATACTAGTGTAAATATATCTATACTTGCTATGCCACATGCAGATACTAGTGTAAATATATCTATACTTGCTATGCCACATGCAGATACTAGTGTAAATATATCTATACTTGCTATGCCACATGCAGATACTAGTGTAAATATATCTATACTTGCTATGCCACATGCAGATACTAGTGTAAATATATCTATACTTGCTATGCCACATGCAGATACTAGTGTAAATATATCTATACTTGCTATGCCACATTCAGATACTAGTGTAAATATATCTATACTTGCTATGCCACATGCAGATACTAGTGTAAATATATCTATACTTGCTATGCCACATGCAGATACTAGTGTAAATATATCTATACTTGCTATGCCACATGCAGATACTAGTGTAAATATATCTATACTTGCTATGCCACATGCAGATACTAGTGTAAATATATCTATACTTGCTATGCCACATGCAGATACTAGTGTAAATATATCTATACTTGCTATGCCACATGCAGATACTAGTGTAAATATATCTATACTTGCTATGCCACATGCAGATACTAGTGTAAATATATCTATACTTGCTATGCCACATGCAGATACTAGTGTAAATATATCTATACTTGCTATGCCACATGCAGATACTAGTGTAAATATATCTATACTTGCTATGCCACATGCAGATACTAGTGTAAATATATCTATACTTGCTATGCCACATGCAGATACTAGTGTAAATATATCTATACTTGCTATGCCACATGCAGATACTAGTGTAAATATATCTATACTTGCTATGCCACATGCAGATACTAGTGTAAATATATCTATACTTGCTATGCCACATGCAGATACTATCTATACTTGCTATGCCACATGCAGATACTACAAAGCATTTTAATTTACCTTAACTTAAATAATACATTTTGTCTGTGGAAACTTTCTTCAATTTTGTCACCACCAGTAGCAGTCTGCAGAACATCAGACTAAGGCGGAAGTGATATAACATTTACCGCTTTGTTTAAAAAAAAAAGCATGTTGTTCGGATGACAGCGAAGTAAGAGCAAAGTCCCCAAGAACACACACACAAATTAGTCAGATTTTCATCACTTGTGGGACAATCTCAGATTTTTGAACTAGGCATATAAGGAAGGTTTTCTCTATTGATTGTAATGATAATCCTCATGGAGTCCGGCAAAATGGCCCCATGGTGCGTGTGCTGTCAGGTCAAGGGCCGCACAACGTGATAAAAACAAACACGCACACACACACACAGACCAGCTCTGGTGCTGAAGGTTACACAGCTCACCATCATAAATCCAGAAGATGCGTTTACAGAACATGCCAACCTCCATGTAAGCACAATCATGAGAGCAGATTGAACAGAGGAGAGTCACTCACACAAAGGAGAGGCCAGTTCATAACATTGTGTACACACACACACACACGCGCGTATATACAGACTTTACCTGAAAGAGTCATGAATGTATACATACAGAGACATGCTCTGGCAGCACTGAAAAATCCTGCAATACACACTCATTCTCAACACACTGTACCACGGCTTCCACACACACACGCTAACTCACACACACACACAAACAGAGTTCCTGCCACCTCCAGAGGCGGTCTGACACGAGGTATTTTATATAAATAAATGTTTCCACTTATGATGACATGACCCTCTCAGAAGACAGCTCGAAACGACCACAATTTGACTCTGCGATTGATCGCCGTGACGATGTGTCATCTCTTTCTTCCCCCGACACCCTCCTCTCTCCTTCCCTCCCTCTCCACCTCTCCCTCTCTCCATCGCTCCATTCCACACTCTCTCTCCCTCCTCTCTCCTTCCCTCCCTCTCCACCTCTCCCTCTCTCTCTCCTTCCCTCCCTCTCCACCTCTCTCCTTCCCTCCCTCTCCACCTCTCCCTCTCTCCATCCCTCCATTCCACACTCTCTCTCCCTCTCTCTCTCCTTCCCTCCCTCTCCACCTCTCCCTCTCTCCATCCCTCCATTCCACACTCTCTCTCTCCCTCTCTCTCTCCTTCCCTCCCTCTCCACCTCTCCCTCTCTCATCCCTCCATTCCACACTCTCTCTCTCCCTCTCTCTCTCCTTCCCTCCCTCTCCCTCCACCTCTCTCCATCCCTCCATTCCACACTCTCTCTCTCCCTCTCTCTCTCCTTCCCTCCCTCTCCACCTCTCCCTCTCTCCATCCCTCCATTCCACACTCTCTCTCTCCTTCCCTCCCTCTCCCTCCACCTCTCCCTCTCTCCATCCCTCCATTCCACACTCTCTCTCTCCCTCTCTCTCTCCTTCCCTCCCTCTCCACCTCTCCCTCTCTCATCCCTCCATTCCACACTCTCTCTCTCCTTCCCTCCCTCTCCCTCCACCTCTCTCCATCCCTCCATTCCACACTCTCTCTCTCCCTCTCTCTCTCCTTCCCTCCCTCTCCACCTCTCCCTCTCTCCATCCCTCCATTCCACACTCTCTCCCTCCATCCCTCCCTCTCCCTTCTCCACCTTTCTTTTTCTCTCTACTTCCCTCCCTCTCCCTCCACCTCCCTCTTTCTCTCTCCTTCAGATTCTTCCTCTATGTTCTTCTGCAGGATAGTGAGTGATGAGGGTACTTGATGTCTGCATAATTTTCTACTTCATCCTCATTTTCTCCAGTCAGTGGTGGCCACACTGGGACTGAGAATGTGTGTGTGTGTGTGTGTGAGATGAAGGAGTGTGTTTGTTTGTGTGATGAAGTACGTATGTATGAGGGTGTGTGTGTCTGTGTGTGGGGGTTGCAATGAAATGTGTACAAGATTGTACAAGAGGGCATACAGTAAGTCATTGAGATAATAAAAAAACAGGGAACATTAAAACTTGTGGGGACATTTTCTTGATCCTCACAATTTCAAGTATTACTTCTAGAGGTGTTGCGCTAGGGTTACAATTGTGATTTATTGAATTTATGGTCAAAGTATCAAACTGTGATGTGTATGTATGGGCCAATTCATTGTTTTTAACAGGACAACAAATGATCAGAGTGTGTGGGAGAACCTGTGTGTTTGTATGTTGTGTTTCAGACTAATGGATATTGCCATGGTAACCTTGAGAGAGAGAGCGCATGTGTCCAGTGAACAGGGCAGGTCCGGAAGAGGGTTGTGTACAGGAGGACAGAACAATGATTATTCCAGAGTTTTTAAAAGTTTTCTGCTGAAACCTTAATGCTGTCAACACTACCATAATTATCACCATGGCAACCAGACACAAGTGGGAGTGAGGCAGAATCTAACACACTGGAAGCAGAGATTCTAGCCCGAATGATCGACAGATCCTGAGTGTGAACGAGTAATGCATCACAAATGATAATTGCAGAGCCACTCACAGAAGGACTATTTTATAGACAGAAAGGGGGCGTCTGTCCTCAAGACTCTGAGAACTGCTGCGATCTCATTTGCATAATCCACCAGAGAGGTGTGGTGATGAAGGAAGCGTTTTTAAACTAATTTAAGTTTCGTTTTTAGCTTTCTCGGCTCCAGTACACAGGAATATATAATTTCCCCCGTTGTAATGGCTAAAACTTTGCTAATCTGTTTGACCACTTCTTGGAGTCCCGGTGATTGTATCTTGACGTGTGATATGAATAAAGTCCAGGAGACGTGGATTTAGTGAACTTGATTCCTTTTATTTCGCAAGCTCCATCAAAAGTAAAGTAAAGTATTGTCTTTATCGTTATAATCAGTTCACTGCTCCGCACGTTTCCTGGTTACGCTTCCAGATCACGGTCAATGATGGTATGCGCAGGCCGGAACCCTCCTTGGCCTGTCACACCTTTATCCTGATGCCAGTAAATGTCTGACCTATAGGGGGCACACACTCAGAAACAATTACAACGTCCTAATTCAGGCTAATTCGATACAAATTAAATCATTACTAGTAACAGTCACACAAACTGGAATGTCAACTCAAATACGCAAAAGGACCCAATTGGCTCCTACACCCGTGATAAATGGGTGACTGGGTGGGGAGGGGGGCAGTGGGGAGGGTGGAGGGGGGTGGGTAGCGGGGCAGTGGGGAGGATGGAGGGTGGATGGGGGGGTAGCGGGGCAATGGGGAGGATGGAGGGTGGAGGGGGGTGGGGAGGGGGGCAGTGGGGAGGATGGAGGGTGGAGGGGAGGGTGGAGTGGGAAGGATGGAGGGTGGAGAGGAGGGGGGCAGTGGGGAGGATGGAGGGGGGTGGGGAGGGGGGCAGTGGGGAGGATGGAGGGTGGAGGGGGGTGGGGAGGATGGAGGGTGGTGGGTAGGGGGGCAGTGGGGAGGATGAAGGGTGGAGGGGAAAGGATGGAGGGTGGAGGGGAGGGGGGAGGGGGAAGGATGGAGGGTGGAGGGGGGTGGGGAGGGGGGCAGTGGGGAGGATGGAGGGTGGAGTGGGGTGGGGAGGGGGGCAGTGGGAGGGTGGAGGGGGAAGGATGGATATGAAGGAGCCGGATCCTTTCACTAATTGGCCTTTTTCCAGAAGTGTTTCATTGTTTGGTTGTGTTTCATTGATATTGGAGAGAAGCTCTTCAGGTTTAAATGCTTCGGATGAAAATGTGAAACCTGAGAAGATGAAAAGAGCGTTCAGCTTTCTGACAGAGATTGTGGATAACAATCAGCGAGGAGCAGGAGAGGGAGATGTTTAACAAGATGGAAGGCAACGTTCCACTTCAGCGGTCACATGTTCAAACAGACCTTTCTAGAAGAAACTCTGGCGACAGGAACAAGTGATTCATGAGACATGTTCACTCATTTAGCAGTGACTGGAGTTGTGAGAGGGAGGCTGAGGAGCCCTACCATCGTGTTTGCCTGTCTCCCTGTCTGCCTGTCTCCCTGTCTGCCTGTTTCCCTGTCTGCCTGTTTCCCTGTCTGCCTGTCTCCCTGTCTGCCTGTCTCCCTGTCTGTCTCCATGTCTGCCTGTGTCTGTCTGACTCCACAAGCTTATCATCGCTCCTACTGAGAAACATCTTGTCAAGTCTCATCTCAGCCTCAGATCGCATGGAGGGATGCAGGTGTTCTGTGAAACGGATCAATCTAGACGCTTCCTAATGTGTCATCGTCCTCACATGGGCCTCATTAGCAGATGAACACCGACTGTCAACTAGCAGATGCTAAGACAGGATTCACAAGGAAACTCTGTAAGGATGGTAAATGCCACACCGACCCTCTAATCTCTGTTCATGTTGTAATAATCACAGTTCTGTTTTGTTGAAGATCCTGATAACAAATTGTAAACAAGACATTTGATTTGACTAGACAACTATTATACTATTATAGGATATATAAACTGTATAATCTCACCAATAATTCATGAATGTTGTCAACCAGACTATGAACTAACCAGGGAGCCTCATGTCTTCTCTCTTTCTTCTGAGTTTCTAGATCCCAAATCCGTCCTCTGAACTTATCCGTCTCTGTCTGTCTGTCAGTCTGTCAGTCTGTCTCTCATGACACCCTCCCTCTTCCTTCCCTGCAGAACTGAAGAGAAACAAGGTCAACGTTCTTCACTTCCCCCTCTTCACATCTCTCCCCCGCTCTCTCCCTCTAGCTCTTCCCATCTTTCTTCTCTTTACCGTCTTCATCTCTCTCTCTAACTCCCCAACCTCATCCCCCTCTCCCCCCCCCCCCCCTCCCCCTCCTTCAGACATGTGGTGCAGCAGTGTTATCAGAGACTGCAGGAGTTAGAGGAGAAGACAGTTGGCCCTGGCACAGCTTGACACAGCTCGAGGAGGAGATCTCTCACTGAAACGCTCCTCCCAATGTTTGGTCCATTCTCCCAGTTTTCCTCGGAATTTGTTCTCATCTTACTTGAGGGTTGAGAGGGCTACTGTAGCCCTGTAACAGGTGCTGACGTGGGAAGCCCTCTGTTAGCCCTTTTCCACCAACGCATTTTGGGTGCTGGTTCGGAGCCAGGGCTTAATCTCGAACCAGTTCTTTCTCCTTCGACAGCCTAAGAACTGGCTCCGTACCAGGGAAAGTGGTTCTTAAGTAGCACCATAACATAGCTGGGCTAAAGTGGGAACCAAGTAAGAACCGCTTGCGTCAGGGGCGGGGTTACCGTGACCAACAAGACCATCTCAACCTCGCGTTCTTAGCGTTCTTCGGACTGATAAATAGCCTTTAGACGGGCGCTGCTGTTGCTGGGAAAGATGAAACGTATACAGTGACATAATGACGTGGCTCTGTGATGGCTCTCTAGCCCATGTAAAAGCAAACCGGTTCTTAGAAGGCTCCGTTCTTGAACCAGCTCCGAACTGGCTCTAGCACCAGCTCCGAACTAGCTCCCGGTTCACTTTGGTGGAAAGGGGGTATGTGACAGTGCTTGTTAAAAGGACAGTTTGAATAAAGTTTGATGTGCAGTAGAAGCTGAAACACATTGAGAGGCAGAGGAAATGTTCCCAGGTCAGTCTTTACTGCCCAGACCTGCCAATCCCAGACCTGCCAATCCCAGACCTGCCAATCCCACTCCATGTATAACCCCCCCCGCTTAAATTATTTCTTGATTTTCTTGTATCATTTTTATGGAACCTTATTTAACTTGTATTTTGTGTCCCCCCCGCCCTCCTCACAGTGACAGTAATCCTGCTGTTCATGTTGAGGAGCTGGATGTGTTTCACCTCCCAGGAGACTGAAGCTGCCGAGTAAAGGGTGAGACTGGAGAGGAGCTCTGGTTAACATGCTCAACGCTTTACCTTCTTACGGAGCTCTGGTTAACATGCTCAACGCTTTACCTTCCTACGGAGCTCTGGTTAACATGCTCAACGCTTTACCTTCTTACGGAGCTCTGGTTAACATGCTCAACGCTTTACCTTCCTACGGAGCTCTGGTTAACATGCTCAACGCTTTACCTTCTTACGGAGCTCTGGTTAACATGCTCAACGCTTTTAGGGAGGAGGAGATGTGTGAGGGGTAGGGAGACGGTGGGCAGGTCAAGGTAGGCGGGTGAGGGGGAGTGAAGGGTAGGGAGGGGTAGGGAGGCGGGTCAGGGTAGGCGGGTGAGGGTGAGGGGGGTGAGGGTGAGGGGGGTTGTTGGTCTTGGGAGTTTTTAGAGTGTTCTGAAGAATTTCAGAATCTCTTTCATCAGCGTCAGACTCGTGCATCTCTCCACACTCGCTTCTCACGTTCCTCCAGAACTGACAGATCCTGCTGAGATGAGCTCATAGTGCTGACTGGTGTCTCCACCTGACCCAGTCCAGTCACCCCACATTACTCTGTCTGTCAGCAGACAGGAACCGTCTCCAGCAGAACCGGTTCTCCGCTCTTCACCCTGCAGAGCGAGAGGGCGGAGAGAACCGTGATAACCGAGGCAGGAAACGCAAACCAAGAACAAAAGTAAATAAATAAATCCTCAGACGATAATGAATCCTGGCGAAGCGGAGGGGGGAGGAGGAGAGTGGGAGGGGAGGGAGGGGGTCGGCTGGAGTTTGTCAGCTCATGTCGGTGTCTGCAGCAATTAGCCTTTTCTGTTGCCAACAGAGAAATAGGGATCTTTTTGTTTTCTCACAATCTGCAGTCGAACGGAACTCATGTGATGAGGAATGTAGTAACTATGACATGTGATGGGGGCTGTAGTAACTATGACATGTGATGGGGGCTGCAGTAACTATGACATGTGATGAGGGCTGCAGTAGTAATTGCGGACGGTTGAAACTGACGGTCCTTTGGAAAAAAATGTTCATTCACTCAGTGCACAGTAAACAACCTCCATTATGTGCTGTGAGCTTCATCCTGGTTCCAACCACAACGCCTCACTCCTAATGAAAATCAACTTCACTTTCAGGTTTGCTTGCCATTTGTAGGTAATTCTTTGGTCCTGCTCCTCACCACACCTACACTGGAAGCCTACACTAAACCTCTAATAAATAATCTAAAACTATAAAGAAGTATACAGTATAAGCTACTACATGCTGAATGTATTACAACAAAGTGAAACTGAATAATTCACCTGACAACTAAGAAGAGCCATGAAGGGGATGTAAGTGGAGGTCAGATGGCTGAGCGGTTAGGGAGTCGGGTTATTAATCAGAAGGTTGTTGGTTCGATTCCCGGCCGTGCAAAATCACGTTGTGTCCTTGGGCAAGGCACTTCACCCTACTTGCCTCGGGGGAATGTCCCTGTACTTACTGTAAGTCGCTCTGGATAAGAGCGTCTGCTAAATGACTAAATGTAAGTGGAGTGTTCGATGTTCATGCTTCAGAGTGGCTTCCTGAAGCAGGTGTGCCTCTCCTCCTCCTCACCCCCTCAGGTGTGCCTCTCCTCCTCCTCACCCCCTCAGGTGTGCCTCTCCTCCTCCTCACCCCCTCAGGTGTGCCTCTTCCTCAGAGCAGCCAGCGGGGGCAGAGCAGAGCAGCCAGCGGGGGCAGAGCAGAGCAGCCAGCAGGGGCAGAGCAGAGCAGCCAGCAGGGGCAGAGCAGAGCAGCCAGCGGGGGCAGAGCAGAGCAGCCAGCAGGGGCAGAGCAGAGCAGCCAGCGGGGGCAGAGCAGCCAGCAGGGGCAGAGCAGAGCAGCCAGCGTGGGCAGAGCAGGGCACGTTCACCCCTCCAGAGATCAGCGTCAGACATCTCAGCATCGCTCGGCGTGAATCGTGTCAGCAGCAAGACGAGCAGAAACACATTTCCCCCAGACGAGACGATATCAGGAGCAACTGGGAGGAGGGGGGAAGAAATTGATGGTGTCACTACACTGATTACAGTGTTTGTGAAAGGCGTCCATTTTGAAGAAAACAAATTGTGATGGGTATCTGGAGTGTGGATGGGCATAGTGTGGGCTTGAGATGAAAGGCACTTAGCGGAGCCGGTGTTCTGATAAAACCGAGTTAGGATGCATTAATGTGATCATTTGTGTTTACATTGCCACTGTAATAGAGAGGCCTTATTTTCTCCTCAGTGAGTCTTATCACTTGTATGATCTGCATTGCACTACTCCCTGTGCGTGTGTGTGAGTGTGTATGTGTGTAAGTGTGTGTGTGTCTGTATGTGTGAGTACACAGCACATGCCTGACACATTAGGGGATTGATCAATCCCAATGATGGGAACTCACATCTATGCAGGCACAGGAAACGCGCACGCACGCGCACACGCGCACGCACGCACGCACGCACGCACGCACACACGCACACACGCACACACGCACACACACACACGGCATTGTGGCTCCCCTCCCCTCCCCCAGGTCAATCAGCAGCGCTGCTGTCTCAGTAGTGTGTTTGTCTCTTTATGGCTCCAGCTCTATGCTCCTCCCCTGTCCACCCTGGTCCTGCAGGGGGGACAGGGGAGGAGCCTCGGCACAGGGGAGGAGCCTCGGCACAGGGGAGGAGCCTCGGCACAGGGGAGGAGCCTCGGCACTGCTCACAGATAAATGACAACATTAGCATAAACAGCCCTTTTGGAAAGACAGTCATTTATCACTAAAGGATAGGAGGAGGGGAGAGGAGAATAGGGGAGGGAGTAAGGGGAGAAGAGAGGAGAGGAAGAGAGAGGAGAGGAGGGGAGAAGAAGAGGGGAGAAGAGAGGAGAGGAAGAGAGAGGAGAGGAGGGGAGAAGAAGAGGGGAGAAGAGAGGAGAGGAAGAGAGAAGAGGAAGAGAGGAGAAGAGAGGATTGGTTTAAGGTTGGTTGAGGGGCAGTTCTATGGGCGTATGTAAAGCCCTCTGTGACATGCTTGTGTGTAAAAAGGGCGAGAGGAGAGGAGGGGAGGAAGAGAGGAGGAGAGCAGGGGAGGAGAGGAAGAGAGGAGAGGAGGGGAGGAAGAGAGAGGAAGAGAGGAGAGGAGGGGAGGGGAGGAAGAGAGGAGAGGAAGAGAGGAGAGGAGGGGAGGAATATAGGAGAGGTACTGGAAGAGGGTGCCTCGTCAGGTTTTTCTTCAGCATTAGAGAGTAAAAACTGTTTTCCTGCTGAATTACAGCAAATACAGCCCATTACCTAAGACCTGTCATTAACCGTGTGTTACACACGCACACATACACACACACACACACACAAACCACCCACTTTTTGGTCATCATAATATATAATATACTTCCCTCTCTCACACACACACACACCTCCCCTTCATTTTTGAGTCAAGGTCAAAGCTGTTGTTTCCATTTCCAGCGTTGAGTAAACTCCTAATGTGCATCCAGGCCAGAAGGCATCCCTGCTGCCCAACATGAACACGAGGCAGCTCTGTCCTCCCTGCTGAGGCACGAGGCAGCTCTGTCCTCCCTGCTGAGGCACGAGGCAGCTCTGTCCTCACTGCTGAGGCACGAGGCAGCTCTGTCCTCACTGCTGCCCACCATGAACACGAGGCAGCTCTGTCCTCCCTGCTGCCCAACATGAACACGAGGCAGCTCTGTCCTCCCTGCTGCCCACCATGAACACGAGGCAGCTCTGTCCTCCCTGCTGCCCAACATGAACACGAGGCAGCTCTGTCCTCCCTGCTGCCCAACATGAACACGAGGCAGCTCTGTCCTCCCTGCTGAGGCACGAGGCAGGGACACGAGGCAGCTCTGTCCTCCCTGCTGCCCACCATGAACACGAGGCAGCTCTGTCCTCCCTGCTGCCCAACATGAACACGAGGCAGCTCTGTCCTCCCTGCTGCCCAACATGAACACGAGGCAGCTCTGTCCTCCCTGCTGAGGCACGAGGCAGGGACACGAGGCAGCTGGAACCTGCGTCAGACGAACAAGCCCACAGATGATCACTGCTTTATCCTTAAATAAGACTTTTTAGATTTTTACTTAACTTTATATTAAAATTCAAAAGCTTTACTTTCCAGGTCATATGTGCACAGTAGATGGTTCATGGTTCACTGTGCCTGGTAAATACAGACCGTTCCGTGACTCTGTTCACTGTTGGAACTACGCACATCTGATGAAAGTGATGTATGAAGTGTAAAATACATGTAATGGTCTCTGTGTTGATTTCCTCGGCGTTCTAGACATGTCTGACAGTTCTAGAAGTATCTGGCTCAGTTCTACACGTGTCTGACAGTTCTAGAAGCGTCTGACTCAGTTCTAGACGTGTCTGACAGTAATAGAAGCTTCTGGCTCAGTTCTAGACGTGTCTGACAGTAATAGAAGCTTCTGGCTCAGTTCTAGACATGTGTGACAGTTCTAGAAGCGTCTGACTCAGTTCTAGACGTGTCTGACAGTTCTAGAAGCTGTGACAGAGCGGCACAGCAGGGAGGGAAACTGGGACATGGGGTGATGATTGGCTGTTGACGGCTGGCAGACACAACGCTCGGCGGGGGAGTTAGGGAGAGAAATATGGGAGAGAGGGAGAGAGAGGTAAAGAGAGGATAGACAGATAGAGAACGGGAGCATTGCTAACATATTTCAGTCCTGATTGATGTTGAGTGCTTGCTCCTTTTTCACGATCAGTAAGTAATGTGTTGAACAGACTCACACAGGCCCGCACCCCTTCATCTGCATCCCCCATCCTCCCTCCAACACTCTCCTTTACTTCGTCTCTTCTAGTCTTTATTCACCCATCTCTCCTTTCATGTCCTTATCTCCCTTTATCTCCCCTCTCTCTCTCACTATCTCTCTCTATCTCTTTCTCTCTCACTATCTCTCTCTTTCTCTCTCACTATATCTCTCTCTCACTCTCTGCCTTTCACTCTCCCTTCTGTCTCTCTTCCTCTGCCTTTCTCTCTCCTCTCTCTCCTCTTTCTCCTCTCTCTCCATCCACTTTCTTTCTCTGTTCTAGGTTTTGAGGGGATGGAGGGGTGGAGGAGGTGGAGGGAGTGGAGGGATTGGAGGAGATGGAGGGGGTGGAAGGGGATGAAGGAGATGGAGGGGGTGGAAGGGGATGAAGGAGATGGAGGGGGTGGAGGAGATGGAGGGGGTGGAAGGAGATGGAGGAGATGGAGGGGGATGGAGGAGATGGAGGGGGTGGAGGAGATGGAGGGGGTGGAGGAGATGGAGGGGGTGGAGGAGATGGAGGGGGATGGAGGAGATGGAGGAGATGGAGGGGGTGGAGGAGATGGAGGGGGTGGAAGGAGATGGAGGAGATGGAGGGGGTGGAAGGAGATGGAGGAGATGGAGGGGGTGGAAGGGGATGGAGGAGATGGAGGGGGTGGAGGTTTACAGCAGTGCCCACATTCAAATTCTTCTGACAAACTGCTGTGACGTCTTGCGACAGTTAGAGCTGTGGGATATGTGGCAAACATATCCCACATCTAGAAGCAAACGCTCATCTCTCTCCACTTCTCTCTCTATAGATGATGAATTAAAGAGCAGCTGCCAGGTCAGTCCACAGACACTAAGATTTAATGCTCAACCATCCTCTTTTTTTATATATATATTTTTTAAACCTTTCAAAACTCTTTTTCAAAAAGTTTTTTTCAACCTTTCAACCTCATCAAGTACTCATCAATGATGCAAACTTTAAAAACATTTTTTTTTTAAATATTCTTCTTGTTGCCTTCTGCCTTGCTCCATGGTAGCTTCGTAGACTATCTAACTTTTGATGTGCGTGATAGCCAGGAAATGGAAAAAGGTGTGCAATGACAATAAATAATATTGATCATGCCACCAAATACAGATTAAAACTAAAGTAGTTAAAAAATTTAAGGAACGAAAGTAAAAAGTGTTTCAGAAAAAAATAGTGAACTAAAGTACTGATACCAGAAAAATCTACTTAAGTACAGTAACAAAGTATTTGTACTTTGTTACATCCCATCTCTGTATCTCTATATGACTGTGTTGTATCTCTATGACTGTGCTGTATCTATATATGACTGTGCTGTATCTCTATGACTGTGTTGTATCTCTATATGACTGTGCTGTATCTCTATATGACTGTGTTGTATCTCTATATGACTGTGTTGTATCTCTATATGACTGTGTTGTATCTCTGACTGTGTTGTATCTCTATATGACTGTGTTGTATCTCTATATGACTGTGCTGTATCTCTATATGACTGTGTTGTATCTCTATATGACTGTGTTGTATCTCTATGACTGTGTTGTATCTCTATGACTGTGTTGTATCTCTATGACTGTGTTGTATCTCTATATGACTGTGTTATATCTCTATATGACTGTGTTGTATCTCTATATGACTGTGTTGTATCTCTCTATGACTGTGCTGTATCTCTATATGATTGTGTTGTGACTGACGACAGAGCTGGGGTTGCATTGGTGTGTATGTGTGAATTAGGGTGTGTGTGTGTGTGTCTTTGCTTGTGAATGTATTGTGGTTATGAGAGCAATTACTATATGACTGTGCTGTATCTCTATGACTGTGTTGTATCTCTATATGACTGTGTTGTATCTATATGACTGTGCTGTATATGTTGTATCTGTGAGTTAGTGACGTGTGTGACTGAGAAGTAGGCGGGGGATTTAATGGCAAAGGCAGATTGTTCCTTAATTGAGTGTCGTTTGCCAGGCGCTAAAGGTCAGTGTGAGATTCGAAAATGTTGTTGTGCTTAATGTTTAGAGACAGGAGAGGAGAGATGTACTGAAGAATCCTTAAACAGCCGAGAACACACACACGCTCACACACACACATGCACTCACCCTTACACACACACACGCTCACACACAGTAGGATTCAAGTCATTGCACATGCAGTAATTGCTCTCATAAACATAACCACAATACATTCACAAGCAAAGACACACACACACCCTAACTCACACAAGCACACACACATCAAAACACACATGCACACACACCCTAACTCACACATACACACCAATGCAACCCCAGCTCTGTCGTCAGTGACACTCATAATGACTGCAGGGGATCAATTATTTCAATCATCAATCTCAGCATGAATAATAAATGCTTTTGTCTGGTTCCTGCGCCGGGTTGGAAAAACAGGTTCAGTCATTCTGGTCTGGAGGCGTTGTGAGCTCACAGTCCTCAGATAAAACTGAAGAATTCATGAGGCCTGGAAGACTTGTACAGTCTCAACACAACCTTGATTCTTTTATCAAAGTCACATCAAGTCATTAATGTTACATAACATGACAAAAAGTGACAAGAAGAAACAAACTTTGATGTGTCTGCATGTGTGTGTGTGTGTGTGTGTGTGTGTGTGTGTGTGTGTGTCTGCATGTGTGTGTGTGTCGGCATGTGTGTGTGTCTGCATGTGTGTGTGTGTCTGCATGTGTGTGTGTGTCTGCACGTGTGTGTGTCGGCATTTGTGTGTGTCTGCATGTGTGTGTGTGTGTCTGCATGTGTGTGTGTCGGCATGTGTGTGTCTGCATGTGTGTGTGTGTCGGCATGTGTGTGTGTGTGTCTGCATGTGTGTGTGTGTGTGTCGGCGTGTGTGTGTCAGCATATGTGTGTGTGTGTGTGTGTGTGTCTGTGTGTGTGGTGGTGTGCCTCCTGTGCCTAGCCTGACTAACTGTAAGCCTTGATGAAAGCAGAATGACTGTGGTGTGAAGCTTGGATGCTACTGGCTAATGGCTGCAGGACTCCTATCTGCTGTGTGTCATTAGTGAATACTGACACTGACAGGGTTTCCCAGTAATGAAGTCTACTCTCAAGAGGGCGACCTGATAACATTGAAGCTGTTACCGTTAACAAATGGAAACCCATTTCAGCTCCTTCTATAGGAGGAGTGAGGAAGGATAGAGGGGTGGAGTGAACAGGGATGGAGGGGTGGAGTGAGCAGGGATGGAGGGATGGAGTGAGCAGGGATGGAGGGGTCGAGTGAGGAAGGATGGAGGGGTGGAGTGAAATTTGATGGAGGGATGGAGGCAGGAATCACTCTGGAACCAGCTTGATCTGCTGATCAAACAGCATCATTTATGAGCTGCATCACAGAAGGAGAGAAAGAGAGGAGAGAGAGAGAGAAGCAGAGGAGAGGGAGGTGTAGAGAGGAGAGAGAGAAGCAGAGGAGAGGTAGGTGTAGAGAGGAGAGAGAGGGAGGTGTCGAGAGGAGAGAGAGAGAGAAGCAGAGGAGAGGAAGGTGTAGAGGGGAGAGAGAGGGAGGTGGAGAGAGGAGAGAGAGGGAGGTGTAGAGAGGAGAGAGAGAGCCAGTGGCAGTCCTCTCCCCTACTGTACTCCCTCAGTTCTTAAATAAATGATCATGTGAGTCTCTCAGGGTGAGACTGTGAAGACGTGGAGGTTAGGAGGGGAGAGCGGGGCGAAGGACTCCTCCCGCCCAGCAGCGAGCCCCTGTCTGTGGCAGCAGCAGAGCCAGATGGCCCCTTGGGTCTGCACCAGCGCCCCCTAGGGAACACTGTTGCTACTGTAGCCTGGGGCTGTTTATAGACTCTGCAGACACACACACACACACAGTCACACACACAATCACACACACAATCACACAGACCTCCATGGTTGAAAGCGACCCTGAAGTCTTCTCTCTCTCATCAGCTGTGACTCAGGTTTACACTTCCTGGTTCAGACAGGAGAAGAAGTGATCATGACATCAGCTGTGTGTGTGTTTCTGTGTTTGTATGTGTGAGTGTGTGTCTGAAGAAACACTATAACATACACTTACTGATGAAGAGGGACTGTGTGTGTGGGTGTGTGTGTGTTACTGTGTGTGCGTGCGTGTGGGTGTGTGTGGGTGTGGGTCTGTGTGTTTGTGAAGAAACAATAGAAAATTCAATGTAATGATGGAGTGGAACTGTAAGTGTAGCTGTGAGTGAGTGTGTGTGTGCTTATCCACATGCACACGCCCACAGAATACATTCCATTTTCTTTCCTCTCCCCGCACTGGTCTTATTTATAAGGGTTAAATCTGTCATTCTTCCAGAGTTGATAGATTTTGCTGAGAGAAGAGAATGTCTTTCAGGACCACAGGAGAACTTGTCAATAAAGATGTTAGATTGAGAGAGCTGAGCCAGTCTCAGGTGGGCCTGACATCACTCAAACACCAGCCTGCCCTTTTATCTGAACGACATTTCAATTCAGCAATTCCCTCTCCACGCTCTCTCTTTCTCTCTCTCGCTCTCACTCTCACTCTCCCTCCCGCTTTCTCTCTCTCCCTCTCTCTTTCTCCCTCTCTCCGTTCTCTCTTTTTGTCTCTGTTTCTCAGTACCTCTCTCTCCCTCTCTCTCTCTCTCTTTGGATCTCTTTGTCTCTCGATCAAACACACACATGCATGAACAAAAACTCACAAGCGCACATGTACATGTGCACACCCAAGGAAGCACACACACACACACCTTCTGGCACTGCCTGTCTCATTGTCATGGTGACAGCTGCCAGGCAACCGTAGGGTCAGTTAGAATCACGTTACTGTCCAGCTGCTGTGTGATAAGATAGATAAGACTGTAAACTGAAGTTGGTTTTGTTTCACACTGATCCATGATGGATCATTGATGATTCAATTCAAAGATATCCGTTATTAATACAGGCCCCCAGAGGGGGGGGGGGGGGGGGGGGGGGGCAGTCCCAGAGAGGGTCCTTGTTGGGGATAGTTAGACGTGATAGCGTGATGAATCCAGCGTTACGTAATGTGATCTGATTATCTGACATGCAGGGGTGCAGACTACCTTATTAACACCACAAACACACACACCTACATACACACACACCGACACACACACACCTAACCCTATACATATACACACACACATACATTCACACACTCACAGAGGACAAAAAGGTGAGTGAGAGAGAGACTGATAAAGAGAAAAGAGAAAGTGAGATATGAAGGGAGAGAAGAATTTTATATTTTCTGTGTCGTTTGTCTCTCATTTTCTATTTTGTTGGTTTTTGCCATTTTAGAGCATTTTGTGCTTTTTATGGTTGTGTCATTTCTGTTTTATTGTTTAGTCCTTTTGGCAACAATGGATTTCCCATTAAAACTGTTTTTCTACTTTGTAATACACACGCTCTCTCTTACCCTCTTTCCTTCCCTCCCTCTCTCCCTCCTCTCTCCTTCCCTCCCTCCTCTCTCCTTCCCTCCTCTCTCCCTCCTCTCTCCCCTCCCCTCCCCTCCCTCCCTCTCTCTATCTCTCTCTCTCCCTCTCTCCTTCCCTCCCTCTTTCTATCTCTCTCTCTCCCTCTCTCCCTCCTCTCTCCTTCCCTCCTTCTCTCCCTCTCTCCATCCTTCCTTCCCTCCCTCTCTCTCCCCTTCCCTCCATCTCTCCCTCCTCTCTCCTTCCCTCCTTCTCTCCCTCTCTCCTTCCTTCCCTCCCTCTCTCTCCCCTTCCCTCCATCTCTCCCTCCTCTCTCCTTCTCTCCCTCTCTCCTTCCTTCCTTCCCTCCCTCTCTCTCCCCTTCCCTCCATCTCTCCCTCCTCTCTCCTTCCCTCCTTCTCTCCCTCTCTCCTTCCTTCCCTCCCTCTCTCTCCCCTTCCCTCCATCTCTCCCTCCTCTCTCCTTCCCTCCTTCTCTCCCTCTCTCCTTCCTTCCCTCCCTCTCTCTCCCCCCCTCTCTGCTTACTTCCCTCTCTCTCCCCCCCCTCTCTGCTTACTTCCCTCCCTCTCCCACTCTCTCTCGCTTACCCTCTCTCCCCTCCACCCTCTCCTCTCCGAGGAGAGGAGAGGGTGGAGGGGAGAGGTTGCTTTGTCTCTGCAGTGAGCACTATGCTTAGCCCCAGGATAATGCATTCTTAGCCCAACTCTGGGTCTCTTCATCACGACTGACTGTTCTTTCTCTCTATTCTTTGTCTCTATCACTCTCCGTCTTCTTTCTCTCTTTCACCATCTCTCTCTCTCTGTCTGTACGGCTCTTTCTCTCTGTTTCTCTCTTTATTTATCTATCTCTCCCTCTCTCCGCCTCTCTTCCTCTCTCTCTTCATCTTTATCCATCTTTGTGTTTAATGATGGGATTCACAGTGTCTCCTTCTCAGCATGAGGACTGATGACATCACTTAGTTCAGCTTGTCTGGTAGTAATAAGCACAGACCAGGAGAGTAGGAGGAAGTACTGAGAACCACAAGCACCATCACCGCCTCCTCCTCCTCCTCCCTGCCCTCCTCCCTGCTCTCTTCCTCCTCCTGTCATTTTACCCACTTCCTCCTTCTCCTGTTCCCTCCTCCTATCCTGTTATCTTCCCTGCCCTCCTTTCCTTCTGTCATCTCTTCTCCTCTCAATCATCTTCATGCATTCTATACGTTAAATCGAATCAGCTTTGTGAGTCAGTGACGGACTTCAACATTTCAATAAACACTTTAGTGTAAGTCTCCTCTTCACTTCTCTCTCAGACTGGGAGACCGTGCAATGTTTTTAGTGCTGTTGTTGATTCTGATCATGGAGGCAGAGTTGTGTTCTCATCCTGAGGGTTCAGACACACTCGCTGTGCTCTGGGTCTCAAACAGCCCAACCCTGCATCCCAGGGGGGGGGAGGGGTGGGAGGGGAGGGGGGGGGGGGGGCGTGTAGGGACAGAGATGTAGGGGGGGGGAGAGAGAGGGTAGGGAGGTGCATGGTGGAAGTGGAGCAGTGGGAGGTTGGGGCTGTGGGGTGGGTGGATGGATGGATGGGTTGGAAGATATGTGTGAGAGAGATGGGTAACTCCACCATTGCTGACAACAGTGTAAAACCTTCAAGCTACTAACAGCTACAGTGTTCAGTGCTGAGCAGAACAACTTTCCTCTCTCTGAGAACAGCGGGTCCTCTGAACCTCTCAGCAGATGCTCTGACATCTGAACAGGAAGTTCCCTGCAGTTGATCTCCACTCCCAGACGCTGATGACTGATTTGATTAGTGCTTTTCTGCCTGCTAATTGAATATAGAAGCTCTCTGCGTGTAATCAATACCTCACAGTTTAGCACGAAGGGTGGCTGGTAATCGACATCGGGATACACTCTCTGTCTGTCCCACACACACACACACACACACACACACACTCACAATCGCAAGTCTTGAGAGAGAACACCCTGAAGCAGCTGACTTGTTGTTTCTCCTGAGAGCTCCAACCTACATTTACATTTATTCATTTAGCAGACGCTTTTATCCAAAGCGACTTCCAAGAGAGAGCTTTACAAAGTGCATAGGTCACTGATCATAACGAGATAGCCACAAAACATTGCGAGTAGCCAAAACATGAAGCACACATTGTGAACAACCAAAATAAGTGCCAAAGGGAAGAACCATAAGAGCATGTAGTTAAACAAGTTACAATTAAACAACATGAGCTGCTATAAGTGCAAAAGTGTACCTGTGGAAAAAAGCAAGCAACAATAATAAAACAATATATCACAGCGAGTACAAAAATTTAAGTCAGTTACCACTAACCACAAGAGCAACAAGTCTCTAAGCAAGAGTCATTGTGATCCTTGAGGAAACTAACATCGGGTCAAGCGAACCATTCCTAAGTACCGTTGTACTCCCGGAACAAGTGCGTAAGCATATGTGTGTGTGTGTGTGTCGGCGTGTGTGTGTCAGCATATGTGTGTGTGTGTGTGTGTGTCTGTGTGTGTGGTGGTGTGCCTCCTGTGCCTAGCCTGACTAACTGTAAGCCTTGATGAAAGCAGAATGACTGTGGTGTGAAGCTTGGATGCTACTGGCTAATGGCTGCAGGACTCCTATCTGCTGTGTGTCATTAGTGAATACTGACACTGACAGGGTTTCCCAGTAATGAAGTCTACTCTCAAGAGGGCGACCTGATAACATTGAAGCTGTTACCGTTAACAAATGGAAACCCATTTCAGCTCCTTCTATAGGAGGAGTGAGGAGTGAGTATATCTGTGATCTTAGTTTACTACTCTTAATTGTGAATGCGAGCTTATTGATTTTAAATGCTCCAGAAATGAAGTGATACTTGACTAGCCTATATTAAGGTGTAATGTGTAAGAGTGATGCCATTATGAGGTGTATTAATTTAGGTAAGACAAAGTATGATGTCACTGAAGGTGTGAAATGCACCGCCCGCCTCTGCTATTTAACTGCCTTTCATTCTTGTATTCTTTGTCCAGTCTTCTGAGATGCTCAACTTGAGTGTATCAGAAACCTGCACCGTATGCAAGTTAACCCTTGTGCCAACCCAAGATAACACAAGGGTTAAATATGTTGATTTTGTCTTGAACTTGTAGTTAGCTATTCACTTCATTGACTTGGTACTTTCACAGCAATTGGGTCTTTTACATCTTCACTGGTCATCTGCCTTCCACCTCATTATTCCTGCACAATGCTACACTTCAGTATCGCTGTACAACAGGAGATCATTACCCAGACCTAGTGTGAGGCAACAGCTACGAGGCATTAATTGGAATGTTCATATTTACTGGAAGTGTGATGTGCTTGACTTACATTTACATTTAGCAGACGCTCTTATCCAGAGCAACTTACAGTAAGTACAGGGACATTCTCCCCGAGGCAAGTAGGGTGAAGTGCCTTGCCCAAGGACACAACGTCATTTGGCACGGCTGGGAATCGAACCAACAACCTTCTGATTTATATTTAAATTTTAGGTCCCTATATGTGTATTGTATGCACCTTCCTGCCAAAGCAAATTCCTTGTCTGTGCAAACTTTCATGGCGAATAAATCCCATTCTGATTCTGATTCTGATTAATAGGCCGACTCCCTGACCGCTCAGCCATCAGACTTCCTGAAGGCCTGAAGGTTCCTCACCAGACGCTCATTACATGTCCTTCATTCAACAGCTACACTACAGTTGGACTACTGCAACTCGCTGATCGCTGGTCTCCCAGCATGTGCAACCTGCCCTCTTCAGAGGATTCAGAACGCAGCGGCCCGCCTGGTCTACAATCTACCCAGACGCTCCCATGTTACCCCGCTCCTCATCTCTCTCCACTGGCTACCTATCACAGCCCGTATCAGATTCAAGACCCTGGTACTGACCTTCCGAGCAGTGAACGGGACTGCACCCGACTACATCAAGTCTCTCCTGCAGCCTTACACCCCCACCCGTCACCTACGGTCTTCTTCAGACAACCGCCTGGTGGTCCCACCACTCAAGACTGCCCGGTCCCAACACAAGCTCTTCTCCTGTCTGGCCCCCCAGTGGTGGAATCAACTCCCCACCTCCATCAGTAGGGATGGGTATCGAGAACCGGTTCTTGTTCAGAACCGATTCCCAGTGAATCGATTCCTTGGAATCGTTAGCAAAATTCCTTAACGATTCTGTTAACGATTCTCTGTGCCGTTAAACAATTAAAATGCTAAGTTTAATAATGGATTAAAAATCGATATGCTCAGTTTAATAATGGGACACGCGAACGTCTGTCTGAATAAACTATAAAAGTTTGCGCATAGACAGACTGCAGCAAACATGGCAACTAGGAAGAAGCGTTCTAAAGTTTGGTTGTATTTCACACGACAAAATGACAACGCCACTTGTAACGCGTGTAAAAAGTCTATTTCGTCGAAGGGAGGAAATACTGCAAATATGAATAAGCATTTGAACACACAGCATGGAAAGAAGTTACTGGAACGTCATGTGTTCGATGTATGCAGCAGCGCAGCTAACGTTCGCGCTTCATCTCTAACTATCTAAGGTAGAGCTAAACTGCTCAAAAGTGATCACAACCACTTGTTACTGTGTGAAGCAATTTGCCTTTATTGTGTGTAGTCGATCTAGTTATCTTCTGTCCCGTCGTTTGAAGCATACATTTTAGCTCGGGCATTCGTCTCCCATTAGTATTGATCTTATTGATCATTTCACGTTATCGGGACGGCGTGTGTTATCAGCAAACGTTCGCGTGTCGCATTATTAAACTGAGCATATCGATTTTTAATCCGTTATTAAAGTTAGCATTTTAATTGTTTAACCTTTTAATAGTCCTGTTAAATGTGCCTGAAAACGCCTAAACAACATACCCAAAGTACATTGAAAGCTGTTGTTGAACCATTTGGAGTACATGCATGTAAATGGTCTCTTTTGAAAGGTGACACTGAAGTTATTTCCCCTGTTGTTAGGACCCCTGTAAGTCCTACTGGTGTTGAGTAATAGAAGCTTGAACACAAGGAAACTGAAATTTTCTATCTCCGACTAGATTTTGTTTTGAAAACAGAGGCCTGAAGAGGCCTAGAGGTGGTAGGTATTAGCTCATTTCAGAGCCAGTCAAAGCCAGTTTGAGAAATTCGTTTAGAACGAGTGTGTGTGTGGGGGGGTGCAGGACGCACAGACCTATGGCTGTAGAGGGGAACATCGATAAGAGAATCGATAAGGAATCGAATCGATAAGCAGGAATTGATAAGGAGTCGGAATCGTTAAAATCTTATCAATACGCATCCCTATCCATCAGAGACATTGACTGTTTCTCCATCTTCAAGAAAAGGCTCAAGACGCACTTGTTCCGGGAGTACAACGGTACTTAGGAATGGTTTGCTTGACCCGATGTTAGTTTCCTCAAGGATCACAATGACTCTTGCTTAGAGACTTGTTGCTCTTGTTGTTAGTGGTAACTGATTTAAATTTCTGTACTCGCTGTGATATATTGTTGCTTGTTTTTCTACAGGTACACTTGCACTTATAGCGGTTCATGTTGTTTAATTGTAACTTGTTTAACTACATGCTCTTATGGTTCTTCCCTTTGGCACTTATTTTGGTTGTTCCCAATATGTGCTTCATGTTTTGGCTACTCGCAATGTTTTTGTGGCTATGTTGTTGTTATTATCAGTGACCTATGCACTTTGTAAAGCTCTCTCTTGGAAGTCGCTTTGGATAAAAGCGTCTGCTAAATGAATAAATGTAAATGTACACTTTCATCCAAAGTACATTTTTATGGTATCACTACTTGAAACGACAAATCTTTGACCTAAATCACGTAATCCGTCTTTTATATACAACGCATCTGGCGTGTGCTAAATGACAATATCCGACGCCATCACCCAGGTGTGCCAATCACTGGAACGAGACAAAAAAAACTGTCAACTTCTCCTCCCTACAGTGCTTAACCAGCCATTAGATACGCATACAAATAGGGCCAAATAAATTACTGACGCAATCGGAATTTACATGTCATCTTCAATGCGTAGAGGAACCTGGTTTGTTTAGCTTTTCCCTCCGTTGTACCGAACTCTTACCGAACCGTGATGTCTGAACCGCGGTATGAACCGAACCGTGACTTCAGTGTACCGTTCCACCCCTACTGATCAGGTGTGTTGGTGTCAGAGAGACACTGAGCATGTCTGCATTACAGGCTGCTCTGACAGAGAAGCCAAACATACACACACAAACACCCTCATGCTCAGTGGATAGAGATATAGGGATGGCAGTGGCAGACGGTGCCCTCTCACTGTGTGCCTTCAATTTCCGAAATCCGCCTCCCCCGAAACATGCGCAAGCACCCCGGCCGAAAACAAAAACAAAACAGCCTAACTGCCACCACAGTGGACTAACCCTAGCTACATTCACAACTGGACTGGGTTTCATTAGAATCATAGCGACGGCATGAAGGTACAACAAAGTTACAAAAAGTCACTCTGAAAAGATTTTAAACCAAGACTCACTCATTTGAAGCTGAAGTTCAGTGCTGTTCCATGTCCCCTTCTCTGAGTTGAATAGCAAACAGTCCCAGCAAAACAACTTGTTTAACTCTGTGCTAGCTGTTAGCCATTTGAAGCGGCCGTTGTTACGTCCCAACTGGTTCCCAATTTAACTGGTTCCCCAGCTGTGCGTGCACCTATCAGTCTGCCTCTATCACCAGATTCGTCACAAATTCACAAACATATTACTGGCGATTTTCAAGTCGGATCTCATATTTGCTGCGGCAAATATGAAAGTAGGCCTATAGGGTACGTGCGCACTACATTAGGCTACCATTCGCGACAAAATAAATGGAGACAAAATAAAACATTTGCAGGCTCGCATGAAGTGGGATTCGATCGCACTAGAGCAAAATCACGTGCCCACTATAGTCCATTGATTTACACAGCGAGCTAAACAAGCTCATAAGTTTTGGTTAAATCGTTACGTATTTGTTAACTATGTTGGCCTTCAGGTAACACTAATTTGGCTTCTTCTGAATCAACTGGTTCCCATAGACACTACCCGAATGTAAGCTACTATGCACGTATTTGGGGTTGTTTTCGAGGCAATAGCCGTATTTTCCACGACATCACAGCTCCTTCTGACACCACATATTAAAAATTCATACTAAGAACGTCGCTGCTAACCCAGACAATACGATCAAAATACGCGTAACACAACATGGAAACATTCAATTCCTATGCGATTTCGTGTAGCCTATGACTGAGTGTTTCTTCGCTATATCTTTTGAAATCAATTCATTTCATAATTGCATATTCTGAACAAAGGTAATGAGCACTACATTACAGCCAGGAGAGGAGGAAGAGAAGAAGAAGGAGAGGAGGAGAGGAGGAAGAGGAGATGAGGAGAGGAGGAGGAGGAGGAGGAGAGGAGGAAGAGAAGAAGAAGGAGAGGAGGAAGAGGAGATGAGGAGAGGAGGGGAGGAGGAAGAGGAGAGGAAGAGGAGGAGAGGAGGGGGAGGAGGAGAGGAGAGGAGGAGAGGAGGAGGAGGAGAGGAGAAGACAAGGAGTGGAGGAGAGATGAGAGAAGGAAGAGAAAGCAGAAAGGAGGAGAGAGAGGAGCTGGCCAGTGTGTAAAAGCTGAACACCTGGATGTGAAACGTAACATTTCCCCAGGAGCCATGGGGACTGAGCCAGCGCTGGCTCCAGCTCTCAGACTCTGCACAAGCCTTTTATGTACCAAGACACACACTCACACACAGGGGAACACACAAACACAGGGGAACACGCTCATACTCACACATACGGATACACACACACACACGCATTCTCTGCCATATAGGTACCCTCTCTCATCTCCATCTCTCCCTCTCCCTGTCCCTGTCCCTGTCCCTCTCCCTGTCCCTCTCCCTGTCCCTCTCCCTGTCCCTCTCCCTCTCCCTGTCCCTCTCCCTGTCCCTCTCCCTGTCCCTCTCCCTCTCCCTGTCCCTCTCCCTGTCCCTCTCCCTCTCCCTCTCCCTGTCCCTCTCCCTGTCCCTCTCCCTGTCCCTCTCCCTCTCCTGTCCCTGTCCCTCTCCCTGTCCCTCTCCTGTCCCTCTCCCTCTCCCTCTCCCTGTCCCTGTCCCTCCCTGTCCCTCTCCCTGTCCCTCTCCCTCTCCCTCTCCTGTCCCTCTCCTCTCCCTGTCCTGTCCCTCTCCCTGTCCCTCTCCCTCTCCCTGTCCCTGTCCCTCTCCTGTCCCTCTCCCTGTCCCTGTCCCTCTCCCTCTCCCTGTCCCTCTCCCTCTCCCTGTCCCTGTCCCTCTCCCTCTCCCTGTCCCTGTCCCTCTCCCTGTCCCTCTCCTCTCCCTCTCCCTGTCCCTGTCCCTGTCCCTCTCCCTGTCCCTCTCCCTGTCCCTCTCCCTGTCCCTCTCCCTCTCCCTGTCCCTCTCCTGTCCCTCTCCCTCTCCCTGTCCCTCTCCCTGTCCCTCTCCCTCTCCCTGTCCCTCTCCCTGTCCCTCTCCCTCTCCCTGTCCCTCTCCCTGTCCCTCTCCCTCTCCCTGTCCCTGTCCCTGTCCCTCTCCTGTCCCTCTCCCTGTCCCTCTCCCTGTCCCTCTCCCTCTCCCTCTCCATGTCCCTCTCCCTGTCCCTCTCCCTCTCCCTGTCCCTGTCCCTGTCCCTCTCCCTCTCCCTGTCCCTCTCCCTGTCCCTCTCCCTCTCCCTCTCCCTCTCCCTGTCCCTCTCCCTCTCCCTGTCCCTCTCCCTGTCCCTCTCCCTCTCCCTGTCCCTGTCCCTCTCCCTGTCCCTCTCCCTGTCCCTCTCCCTGTCCCTCTCCCTGTCCCTCTCCCTCTCCTGTCCCTCTCCCTCTCCCTGTCCCTCTCCCTGTCCCTCTCCCTGTCCCTGTCCCTCTCCCTCTCCCTGTCCCTCTCCCTCTCCCTGTCCCTGTCCCTCTCCCTGTCCCTCTCCCTGTCCCTCTCCCTGTCCCTGTCCCTCTCCCTCTCCCTCTCCCTGTCCCTCTCCCTGTCCCTGTCCCTCTCCCTCTCCCTGTCCCTCTCCCTCTCCCTGTCCCCTCTCCCTCTCCCTCTCCCTGTCCCTCTCCCTCTCCCTGTCCCTCTCCTCTCCCTGTCCCTCTCCCTCTCCCTCTCCCTGTCCCTCTCCCTCTCCCTGTCCCTCTCCCTGTCCCTGTCCCTCTCCCTCTCCCTCTCCCTGTCCCTCTCCCTCTCCCTGTCCCTCTCCCTCTCCCTGTCCCTCTCCCTCTCCCTCTCCCTGTCCCTCTCCCTCTCCCTGTCCCTGTCCCTCTCCCTGTCCCTCTCCCTGTCCCTCTCCCTCTCCCTCTCCCTGTCCCTGTCCCTCTCCCTGTCCCTCTCCCTGTCCCTCTCCCTCTCCCTGTCCCTCTCCCTCTCCCTGTCCCTCTCCCTGTCCCTCTCCCTGTCCCTGTCCCTCTCCCTGTCCCTCTCCCTCTCCCTGTCCCTGTCCCTCTCCCTGTCCCTGTCCCTCTCCCTGTCCCTCTCCCTGTCCCTGTCCCTGTCCCTCTCCCTCTCCCTGTCCCTCTCCCTCTCCCTGTCCCTCTCCCTGTCCCTCTCCCTCTCCCTGTCCCTGTCCCTCTCCTGTCCCTCTCCCTGTCCCTCTCCCTCTCCCTGTCCCTGTCCCTCTCCCTCTCCCTCTCCCTGTCCCTCTCCCTCTCCCTGTCCCTCTCCCTGTCCCTCTCCCTGTCCCTGTCCCTCTCCCTCTCCCTGTCCCTGTCCCTCTCCCTGTCCCTCTCCCTGTCCCTCTCCCTCTCCCTGTCCCTCTCCCTGTCCCTGTCCCTCTCCCTCTCCCTGTCCCTCTCCCTCTCCCTGTCCCTCTCCCTGTCCCTCTCCCTGTCCCTCTCCCTCTCCCTGTCCCTCTCCCTCTCCCTGTCCCTCTCCCTCTCCCTGTCCCTCTCCCTCTCCCTGTCCCTGTCCCTCTCCCTCTCCCTGTCCCTCTCCCTCTCCCTGTCCCTCTCCCTGTCCCTCTCCCTGTCCCTCTCCCTGTCCCTCTCCCTCTCCCTCTCCCTCTCCTGTCCCTCTCCCTGTCCCTCTCCCTGTCCCTCTCCCTGTCCCTCTCCCTGTCCCTCTCCCTCTCCCTGTCCCTCTCCCTCTCCCTGTCCCTCTCCCTCTCCCTCTCCCTGTCCCTCTCCCTCTCCTGTCCCTCTCCCTCTCCCTCTCCTCTCCTCTCCCTGTCCCTCTCCCTGTCCCTCTCCCTGTCCCTCTCCCTGTCCCTCTCCCTCTCCCTCTCCCTCTCCCTGTCCCTCTCCCTGTCCCTCTCCCTGTCCCTCTCCCTGTCCCTCTCCCTCTCCCTGTCCCTCTCCCTGTCCCTCTCCCTCTCCCTCTCCCTGTCCCTCTCCCTCTCCCTGTCCCTCTCCCTCTCCCTGTCCCTCTCCCTCTCCCTCTCCCTGTCCCTCTCCCTGTCCCTCTCCCTCTCCCTCTCCCTCTCCCTGTCCCTGTCCCTCTCCCTGTCCCTGTCCCTCTCCCTGTCCCTCTCCCTCTCCCTCTCCCTCTTTCCTCCCCCTCCTCTTCTCCTTTTCCTCCTCACTGATGGTGTAAAGCTGGGAGGCTTCATGGATGGGTTAGGGTTAGGGATGCTGGTTAATCAGTGTGCTGGTGAAGGGGAGTCCCAAGGAAACACACATCTGTTCTCCTCCTCTCCTCTCCTCCTCTCCTCCTCTCCCTCTCCTTACTACCAGTGTATGTCTCATAGTGAAGGTCTCATTAGCTCCGAGGTCTAAGCCACTTGAGTCATGTGTTCCTTGGAGTGTTTGCATGATATACTTCATTATAGTTTTATTTTCTGAATAACATGTAGGTCCACTTGAGGCTAAGTTCATAAAATCATAAGCGCCGTGGAGTTTCCATTCTTATTGATTTTCTAAACATGACATTATGTTTTCTAAGGATCTGAACACTTTCAGTGAGCAGAGA
>NC_085028.1:18429425-18431925 GCF_963692335.1 Osmerus eperlanus
AGGATCTGAACACTTTCAGTGAGCAGAGAGAGAGAGAGAGAGAGTAAGGGAGGGGGAAGGAGGTAAAGAGAAATAAAGGGAGAAAGAGAGAGATAAACTGCGGGAGAGAAAGGAAGAAAGGGAGGTAAAGAGAGGGAAGGAGAGGGGGGAGATAAAAGTGAGGGAAGTAGGTAAAGAAAGAGAGAGGGAGGGAGGGAGAGAAGCAGGGAGATAGAGAGTGAGGTAGAGAGAGGTAGGGAGAGAGAGAGGGAGGGATAAAGTGAGGCAGAGAATTAGAGAGAGAGAGAGAAAGGGAGAGAGAGAGAGAGAGAGAGAGAGAGAGAGAGAGAGAGAGAGAGAGAGGGAGGGAGGGAGAAAGAAAGAAAGAGAAGGAGGGAGAGAGTGAGGCAGAAAGGTAGAGAGAGGGAGGGAGAGTAAGAGAGAGAAGCAGTGAGATAGAGAGTGAGAGATTAACACCTCAAGGCTACTAAACAGAAAACAGGGAGAAACAGTGTAACCATCACGTAGCAAAATGTAATCAATAAGAGGACCAGACGGTTTCCAAGCTGGGCAGCCTGGAGACAGGTGAAGTGTGTGTGTGTGTGTGTGTGTGTGAAGCTCCCTGTCCTACAGACAGGTGAAGTGTGTGTGTGTGTGTGTGAAGCTCCCTGTCCTACAGACAGGTGAAGTGTGTGTGTGTGTGTGAAGCTCCCTGTCCTACAGACAGGTGAAGTGTGTGTGTGTGTGTGTGTGAAGCTCCCTGTCCTACAGACAGGTGAAGTGTGTGTGTGTGTGTGAAGCTCCCTGTCCTACAGACAGGTACAGTGTGTGTGTGTGTGTGTGTGTGTGTGTGTGAAGCTCCCTGTCCTACAGACAGGTACAGTAATAATGCTAGATGACATACAAGCTACCATGAACGCATCTCTTCCATTATTGATGGAGAAGGGAGGGGGGGGGGCAAAATGCCAGCTGAAAGAAAATACAATGTTAACACAGAGAGATGGATGGATGGACAGACACACAGGAGAGAGATAGGAGGAGAAGGTTTATGGAGAGAGGGAGGGATGAAGATAGAGAGAGGGTGGGTGAGAGACAGACAGAGATCGAGAGAGGGTGAGAAACAGACAGAGAGAGCAACAGAGAGAGAGAGAGAGAGAGAGAGAGAGACAAAGGGGTAGAGAAAGGAAGAGAGACAGAGAGAGCGACAGAGACAGAGAGAGAGGTGGAGGTAGATAACAGTAATTACATTTACATTTAGTCATTTAGCAGACGCTCTTATCCAGAGCGACTTACAGTAAGTACAGGGACATTCCACCGAGGCAAGTAGGGTGAAGTGCCTTGCCCAAAGACACGTCATTTGGCACGGCCGGGAATCGAACTGCCAACCTTCAGATTACGAGCCCGATCCCCTAACCGCTCAGCCACCTGATTCCCAGTAATTGCAGAGGACTGCAGTGTTCTGAGAACAAACTTATCATTTCAGAATTGTTATGAGACAGTCGAATGATGTGTGTGTGTGGCTGTGTGTGTGTGTGTGTGTGGTGTGTGGTGTGTGTTTGTGTGCATGCATGTGGCAGTGTGTGTGCATGTGGCTGTTTGAGTGTGTGTGTTGTTGTGGTGTGTGTGTGTGACTCCCCTCCTCCCTCCTTGTCAGATGGCAGATGAACAGATCTCTAGTGACCTGCTGAACCTCCCTGACCGGGTTCCCAGAATCCTTCTAGTTGAACCTGTGTGGTCTCCACGGTAACAAAGACCAGTACCACCCCAGAATTCGCACCTGCTTCCGGAAACCTCTGACAGAGTATGCACACACACACACAAACACACTGACACTCATACAGAATGAGGTAGTGTGAGAGAGACAGAGAAAGAGAGGGGGAAGGGGAGGGAGGAGAAAGAGAGAGGGAGAGGGAGGGAGGGAGAGAGAGAAAGGGAGTGAGGGACAGAGAGCGAGAGAGAGGGAGGGAGAGAGAGAGAGTAAAAGAGAGAGGGAGAGGGAGGGAGAAGGAAAGAGTAAGAGAGAGAGAGGGGGAGGGAGAGAGAGAGAGAGGGAGGGAGAGAGAGTAAAAGAGAGAGGGAGGGAGAGAGAGTAAGAGAGAGAGAGAGAGAGAGAGAGAGAGAGAGAGAGAGAGAGAGAGAGAGAGAGAGAGAGAGGGGGGGGGGATGAATAGAGAGAGAGAGACAGAGAAAGAGTAAGAGAGAGAGAGAGAGAGAGAGAGAGACAGAGGGAGAGAGACACTTACTTTAACATTCCTTCCCTGTCAGACTTTCTCACGTGTGTGTGTGTGTATGTGAGTGTGTGGGTGTGAGTGTGAGTGTATGTGTGTATGTGAGTGTGTGTGTGTGTGTGTGTGTGTGTGAGTGTGCGAGTGTGTGTGTGTGTGTGTGTGGTGATGTTGCTATTGTGTGTGTGTGTGTGAGTGTGTGGTTGCTGTTGTGTGTGTGTGTGTGAGCTCATCTTTTCTCCTTCCCGAGTGGGTGACAGGAAGATGCTGGTTATCTCCATAATGCCGGTTCCCCA